>NW_025334055.1:0-129662 GCF_014858855.1 Bufo gargarizans | reverse complement strand
CCGGCTCTGTCCGTTCAGAGGACGTCACCCAGCTTTCCCGGCTCTGCCGGGTACAGAGGACGTCTCCGGCGTCACCCAGCTTTGCCCGTCTCTGTCCGGTTACCGAGGACGTCTCCTGTGGTCACCAGCTTTCCCGGCTCTGTCCGGTTACAAGGACGTCTCCTGAGGTCACCCAGCTTTCCCGGCTCTGTCCGGTTACAGAGGACGTCTCCTGAGGTCACCCAGCTTTCCAGTTACAGAGGACGTCTCCTGAGGTCACCCAGCTTTCCCGTCTGTTTCCGGTTACAGAGGACGTCTTCTGCGTCACCCAGCTTTCCCGGCTCTGTCCTTACAGAGGACGTCTCCTCGGTCACCCAGCTTTCCCGCTCGTCTCGTTACAGAGGACGTCTCCTTTCTCACCCAGCATTTCCCGGCTCTGTCCGGTTGCAGAGGACGTCTCCTGCGTCACCCAGCTTTCCCGGCTCTGTCCGGTTACAGAGGACGTCTCCTGCGGTCACCCGCTTTCCCGTCTCTGTCCGGTTACAGAGGACGTCTCCTGCGTCACCCAGCTTTTCCCCCCGGCTCTGTCCGGTTCAGAGGTCACCCTTCCTTCCCGGCTCTGTCCGGTTACAGAGGACGTCTCCTGCGGTCACCCAGCTTTCCCGCTCTGTCCGGTTACAGAGGACGTCTCCTGTGGTCACCCAGCTTTCCGGCTCTGTCCCGGTTACAGAGGACGTCTCCTGAGGTCACCCGCGTTCCGTTACAGAGGACGTCTCCTGCGGTCACCCAGCTTTCCCGGCTCTGTCCGGTTACAGAGGACGTCTCCTGCGGTCACCCAGCTTTCCTGGCTCTGTCCGGTTACAGACACGTCTCCTGAGGTCACCCAGCTTTCCCGGCTCGTCCGGTTACAGAGGACGTCTCCTGAGGTCACCCAGCTTTCCCAGCTCTGTCCGGTTACAGAGGACGTCTCCTGCGGTCACCCAGCTTTCCCGGCTGTGTCCGGTTTACAGAGGACGTCTCCTGAGGTCACCCAGCTTTCCCGGCTCTGTCCGGTTACAGAGGACGTCTCCTGCGGTCACCCAGCTTTCCCGCTCTGTCCGGTTACAGAGGACGTCTCCTTCGGTCACCCAGCTTTCCCGTCTCTGTCCGGTTACATAGGACGTCTCCTGAGTCACCCAGCTTTCCCGGCTCTGTCCGGTTACAGAGGACGTCTCCTGCGGTCACCCAGCTTTCCGGCTCTGTCGGTACAGAGGACGTCTCCTGAGGTCACCCAGCTTTCCCGGCTCTGTCTGGTTACAGAGGACGTCTCCTGCGGTCACCCAGCTTTCCCGGCTCTGTCCGGTTACAGAGGACGTCTCCTGCGTCACCCAGCTTTCCCGGCTCAGTCCGGTTACAGAGGACGTCTCCCGTCACCCCTTTCCCGACTCTGTCCGTTACAGAGTCTTCCTGAGGTCACCCAGCTTTCCCGCTCTGTCCGGTTACAGAGGACGTCTCCTGCGGTCACCCAGCTTTCCCGGCTCTGTACGGTTACAGAGGACGTCTCCTGAGGTCACCCAGCTTTCCCGGCTCTGTCTGGTTACAGAGGACGTCTCCTGCGGTCACCCAGCTTTCCCGGCTCTGTCCGGTTACAGAGGACGTCTCCTGCGGTCACCCAGCTTTCCCCTCTGTCCGGTTACAGAGACGTCTCCTGCGGTCACCCAGCTTTCCCGACTCTGTCCGGTTACAGAGGACGTCTCCTGCGGTCACCCAGCTTTCCCGGCTCTGTCCGTTACAGAGGACGTCTCCTGCGGTCACCCAGCTTTCCCGGCTCTGTCCGGTTACAGAGGACGTCTCCTGCGGTCACCGCTTTCCCGGCTCTGTCCGGTTACAGAGGACGTCTCCTGCGGTCACCCAGCTTTCCCGGCTCTGTCCGGTTACAGAGGACGTCTCCTGAGGTCACCCAGCTTTCCCGTCTGTCCGGTTACAGAGGACGTCTCCTGCCGTCACCCAGCTTTCCCGGCTCTGTCCGTTACAGAGGTCACCCAGCTTTCCCGGCTCTGTCCGTGTTACAGAGGACGTCTCCTGAGGTCACCCAGCTTTCCCGGCTCTGTCCGGTTACAGAGGACGTCTCCTGCGTCACCCAGCTTTCCCCGGCTCTGTCCGGTTACAGAGGACGTCTCCTGCGGTCACCCAGCTTTCCCGCTCTGTCCGGTTACAGAGGACGTCTCCTGCGGTCACCCAGCTTTCCCGCTCTGTCCGGTTATAGAGGACGTCTCCTGCGGTCACCCAGCTTTCCCGGCTCTGTCCGGTTACAGAGGACGTCTCCTGCGGTCACCCAGCTTTCCCCTCTGTCCGGTTACAGAGGACGTCTCCTGAGGTCACCCAGCTTTCCCGGCTCTGTCCGGTTACAGAGGACGTCTCCTGCGGTCACCCAGCTTTCCCGGCTCTGTCCGGTTACAGAGGTCACCCAGCTTTCCCGGCTCTGTCCGGTTACAGAGGACGTCTCCTGCGGTCACCCAGCTTTCCCGGCTCTGTCCGGTTACAGAGGACCTCCTGCGTCACCCAGCTTTCCCGGCTCTGTCCGGTTACAGAGGACGTCTCCTGAGGTCACCCAGCTTTCCCGGCTCTGTCCGGTTACAGAGGACGTCTCCTGAGGTCACCCAGCTTTCCCGTTACAGAGGACGTCTCCTGAGGTCACCCAGCTTTCCCTCTGTCCGGTTACAGAGACTTCTGCCGTCACCCAGCTTTCCCGGCTCTGTCCGGTTACAGAGGACGTCTCCTGCGGTCACCCAGCTTTCCCGGCTCTGTCCGGTTACAGAGGACGTCTCCTGAGGTCACCCAGCTTTCCCGGCTCTGTCCGGTTGCAGAGGACGTCTCCTGAGGTCACCCAGCTTTCCCGGCTCTGTCCGGTTACAGACGGACGTATCCTGCGATCACCCAGCTTTCCCGCTCTGTCCGGTTACAGACGACGTCTCCTGCGTCACCCAGCTTTCCCGGCTCTGTCCGTTACAGAGGACGTCTCCTGCGGTCACCCAGCTTTCCCGGCTCTGTCCGGTTACAGAGGACGTCTCCTGCGGTCACCCAGCTTTCCCGGCTCTGTCCGGTTACAGAGGACGTCTCCTGTGGTCACCCAGCTTTCCCGGCTCTGTCCGGTTACAGAGGACGTCTCCTGAGGTCACCCAGCTTTCCCGGTTACAGAGGACGTCTCCTGCAGTCACCCAGCTTTCCCGGCTCTGTCCGGTTACAGAGGACGTCTCCTACGGTCACCCAGCTTTCCCGGCTCTGTCCGGTTACAGAGGACGTCTCCTGAGGTCACCCAGCTTTCCCCTTACAGAGACGTCTCCTGAGGTCACCCAGCTTTCCCGGCTCTGTCCGGTTAAGAGGACGTCTCCTGCGTCACCCAGCTTTCCCGGCTCTGTCCGGTTACAGAGGACGTCTCCTGCGGTCACCCAGCTTTCCCGGCTCTGTCCGGTTACAGAGGACGTCTCCTGCGTCACCCAGCTTTCCCGGCTCTGTCCGGTTACGAGGACGTCTCCTGCGATCACCCAGCTTTCCCGGCTCTGTCCGGTTACAGAGGACGTCTCCCACGGTCACCCAGCTTTCCCGGCTCTGTCCGGTTACAGAGGACGTCTCCTGAGGTCACCAGCTTTCCCGGCTCTGTCCGGTTACAGAGGACGTCTCCTGAGGTCACCCAGCTTTCCCGGCTCTGTCCGGTTACAGAGGACGTCTCCCGAGGTCACCCAGCTTTCCCGGCTCTGTCCGGTTACAGAGGACGTCTCCCGAGGTCACCCAGCTTTCCCGGCTCTGTCCGGTTACAGAGGACGTCTCCTGAGGTCACCCAGCTTTCCCGACTCTGTCCGGTTACAGAGGACGTCTCCTGCGGTCACCCAGCTTTCCCGACTCTGTCCGGTTACAGAGGACGTCTCCTGAGGTCACCCAGCTTTCCCGGCTCTGTCCGGTTACAGAGGACGTCTCCTGAGGTCACCCAGCTTTCCCGTCTGTGTCCGGTTACAGAGGACGTCTCCTGCGGTCACCCAGCTTTCCCGGCTCTGTCCGGTTACAGAGGACGTCTCCTGCGATCACCCAGCTTTCCCGGCTCTGTCCGGTTACAGAGGACGTCTCCTGAGTCACCCAGCTTTCCTGGCTCTTTCCGTTACAGAGGACGTCTCCTGCGGTCACCCAGCTTTCCCGGCTCTGTCCGGTTACAGAGGACGTCTCCTGAGGTCACCCAGCTCTGTCCGGTTACAGAGGACGTCTCCTGCGTCACCCAGCTTTCCCGTCTGTGTCCGGTTACAGAGGACGTCTCCTGAGTCACCCAGCTTTCCCGGCTCTGTCCGGTTACAAAGGACGTCTCCTGAGGTCACCCAGCTTTCCCGGCTCTGTCCGGTTACAGAGGACGTCTCCTGCGGTCACCCAGCTTTCTCCCGGCTCTGTCCGGTTACAAAGGACGTCTCCTGAGGTCACCCAGCTTTCCCGGCTCTGTCCGGTTACAGAGGACGTCTCCTGAGGTCACCCAGCTTCCCGGCTCTGTCCGGTTACAGAGGACGTCTCCTGCGGTCACCCAGCTTTCCCGTCTCTGTCTGGTTACAGAGGACGTCTCCTGCGGTCACCCAGCTTTCCGGCTCTGTCCGGTTACAGAGGACGTCTCCTGCGGTCACCCAGCTTTCCCGGCTCTGTCCGGTTACAGAGGACGTCTCCTGCGGTCACCCAGCTTTCCCCGGCTCTGTCCTGTTACAGAGGACGTCTCCTGCGGTCACCCAGCTTTCCCGGCTCTGTCCGTTACAGAGGACGTCTCCTGCGGTCACCCAGCTTTCCCGGCTCTGTCCGGTTACAGAGGACGTCTCCTGAGGTCACCCAGCTTTCCCGGCTCTGTCCGGTTACAGAGGACGTCTCCTGAGGTCACCCAGCTTTCCCGGCTCTGTCCGGTTACAGAGGACGTCTCCTGCGGTCACCCAGCTTTCCCGACTCTGTCCGGTTACAGAGGTCACCCAGCTTTCCCGGCTCTGTCCGAATACAGAGGACGTCTCCTGAGGTCACCCAGCTTTCCCGGCTTTGTCCGGTTACAGAGGACGTCTCCTGAGGTCACCCAGCTTTCCCGGCTCTGTCCGGTTACAGAGGACGTCTCCTGCATTCACCCAGCTTTCCCGGCTCTGTCCGGTTACAGAGGACGTCTCCTGAGGTCACCCAGCTTTCCCGGCTCTGTCCGGTTACAGAGGACGTCTACTGCGGTCACCCAGCTTTCCCGGCTCTGTCCGGTTACAGAGGACGTCTCCTGCGGTCACCCAGCTTTCCCGGCTCTGTCCGGTTACAGAGGACTTCTCCTGAGGTCACCCAGCTTTCCCGGCTCTGTCCGTTACAGAGGACGTCTCCTGAGGTCACCCAGCTTTCCCGGCTCTGTCCGGTTGCAGAGGACGTCTCCTGAGGTCACCCAGCTTTCCCGCTCTGTCCGGTTGCAGAGGACGTCTCCTGCGGTCACCCAGCTTTCCCGGCTCTGTCCGGTTACAGAGGACGTCTCCTGCGGTCACCCAGCTTTCCCGGCTCTGTCCGGTTACAGAGGACGTCTCCTGAGGTCACCCAGCTTTCCCAGCTCTGTCTGGTTACAAAGGACGTCTCCTGCGGTCACCCAGCTTTCCCGGCTCTGTCCGGTTACAGAGGACGTCTCCCGCGGTCACCCAGCTTTCCCGGCTCTGTCCGGTTACAGAGGACGTCTCCCGCGGTCACCCAGCTTTCCCGGCTCTGTCCGGTTACAGAGGACGTCTCCTGAGGTCACCCAGCTTTCCCAGCTCTGTCCGGTTACAGAGGACGTCTCCTGAGGTCACCCAGCTTTCCCGGCTCTGTCCGGTTACAGAGGACGTCTCCTGCGGTCACCCAGCTTTCCCGGCTCTGTCCGGTTACAGAGGACGTCTCCTAAGGTCACCCCAGCTTTCCTGGCTCTGTCCGGTTACAGAGGACGTCTCCTGAGGTCACCCAGCTTTCCCGGCTCTGTCCGGTTACAGAGGACGTCTCCTGAGGTCACCCAGCTTTCCCGGCTCTGTCCGGTTACAGAGGACGTCTCCTGCGGTCACCCAGCTTTCCCGCTCTGTCCGGTTACAGAGGACGTCTCCTGAGGTCACCCAGCTTTCCCGGCTCTGTCCGGTTACAGAGGACGTCTCCTGCGGTCACCCAGCTTTTCCCGGCTCTGTCCGGTTACAGAGGACGTCTCCTGAGGTCACCCAGCTTTCCTGGCTCTGTCCGGTTACAGAGGACGTCTCCTGCGGTCACCCGCTTTCCCGGCTCTGTCCGGTTGCAGAGGACGTCTCCTGCGGTCACACCAGCTTTCCCGGCTCTGTCCGGTTACAGAGGACGTCTCCTGCAGTCACCCAGCTTTCCCCGGCTCTGTCCGGTTACAGAGGACGTCTCCTGCGGTCACCCAGCTTTCCCGTCTCTGTCCGTTACAGAGGACGTCTCCTGCGGTCACCCAGCTTTCCCCGGCTCTGTCCGGTTACAGAGGTCACCCAGCTTTCCCGGCTCTGTCCGGTTACAGAGGACGTCTCCTGCGGTCACCCAGCTTCCCCGCTCTGTCCGGTTACAGAGGACGTCTCCTGTGGTCACCCAGCTTTCCCGCTCTGTCCGGTTACAGAGGAACGTCTCCTGAGGTCACCCAGCTTTCCCGGCTCTGTCCGGTTACAGAGGACGTCTCCTGAGGTCACCCAGCTTTCCCATTACAGAGGACGTCTCCTGAGGTCACCCAGCTTTCCCGTCTGTTTCCGGTTACAGAGGACGTCTTCTGCCGTCACCCAGCTTTCCCGGCTCTGTCCGGTTACAGAGGACGTCTCCTGCGGTCACCCAGCTTTCCCGGCTCTGTCCGGTTACAGAGGACGTCTCCTTCGGTCACCCAGCTTTCCCGGCTCTGTCCGGTTGCAGAGGACGTCTCCTGCGGTCACCCAGCTTTCCCGGCTCTGTCCGGTTACAGAGGACGTCTCCTGCGGTCACCCAGCTTTCCCGTCTCTGTCCGGTTACAGAGGACGTCTCCTGCGGTCACCCAGCTTTCCCGGCTCTGTCCGGTTACAGAGGTCACCCAGCTTTCCCGGCTCTGTCCGGTTACAGAGGACGTCTCCTGCGGTCACCCAGCTTTCCCGGCTCTGTCCGGTTACAGAGGACGTCTCCTGTGGTCACCCAGCTTTCCCGGCTCTGTCCGGTTACAGAGGACGTCTCCTGAGGTCACCCAGCTTTCCCAGTTACAGAGGACGTCTCCTGAGGTCACCCAGCTTTCCCGTCTGTTTCCGGTTACAGAGGACGTCTTCTGCCGTCACCCAGCTTTCCCGCTCTGTCCGGTTACAGAGGACGTCTCCTGCGGTCACCCAGCTTTCCCCGGCTCTGTCCGGTTACAGAGGACGTCTCCTTCGGTCACCCAGCTTTCCCGGCTCTGTCCGGTTACAGAGGACGTCTCCTGAGGTCACCCAGCTTTCCCAGTTACAGAGGACGTCTCCTGAGGTCACCCAGCTTTCCCGTCTGTTTCCGGTTACAGAGGACGTCTTCTGCCGTCACCCAGCTTTCCCGGCTCTGTCCGGTTACAGAGGACGTCTCCTGCGGTCACCCAGCTTTCCCGGCTCTGTCCGGTTACAGAGGACGTCTCCTTCGGTCACCCAGCTTTCCCGGCTCTGTCCGGTTACAGAGGACGTCTCCTGCGGTCCCCCAGCTTTCCCGGCTCTGTCCGGTTACAGAGGACGTCTCCTTCGGTCACCCAACTTTCCCGGCTCTGTCCGGTTACAGAGGACGTCTCCTGCAGTCACCCAGCTTTCCCGGCTCTGTCCGGTTACAGAGGACGTCTCCTGAGGTCACCCAGCTTTCCCGGCTCTGTCCGGTTACAGACGACGTCTCCTGCGATCACCCAGCTTTCCCGGCTCTGTCCGGTTACAGACGACGTCTCCTGCGATCACCCAGCTTTCCCGGCTCTGTCCGGTTACAGAGGACGTCTCCTGCGGTCACCCAGCTTTCCCGGCTCTGTCCGGTTACAGAGGACGTCTCCTGAGGTCACCCAGCTTTCCCGGCTCTGTCCGGTTACAGAGGACGTCTCCTGCGGTCACCCAGCTTTCCCGGCTCTGTCCGGTTACAGACGACGTCTCCTGCGGTCACCCAGCTTTCCCGGCTCTGTCCGGTTACAGAGGACGTCTCCTGAGGTCACCCAGCTTTCCCGGTTACAGAGGACGTCTTTGCCGTCACCCAGCTTTCCCGGCTCTGTCCGGGTTACAGAGGACGTCTCCTGCGGTCACCCAGCTTTCCCCGCTCTGTCCAGTTACAGAGGACGTCTCCTGCGGTCACCCAGCTTTCCCGGCTCTGTCCAGTTACAGAGGACGTCTCCTGAGGTCACCCAGCTTTCCCGGCTCTGTCCAGTTACAGAGGACGTCTCCTGCGGTCACCCAGCTTTCCCGGCTCTGTCCAGTTACAGAGGACGTCTCCTGCGGTCACCCAGCTTTCCCGCTCTGTCCAGTTACAGAGGACGTCTCCTGAGGTCACCCAGCTTCCCCGGCTCTGTCCAGTTACAGAGGACGTCTCCTGAGGTCACCCAGCTTTCCCGGCTCTGTCCGTTACAGAGGACGTCTCCTGCGGTCACCCAGCTTTCCCGGCTCTGTCTGGTTACAGAGGACGTCTCCTGCGGTCACCCAGCTTTCCCCGGCTCTGTCCGGTTACAGAGGACGTCTCCTGCGGTCACCCAGCTTTCCCGTCTGTGTCCGGTTACAGAGGACGTCTCCTGCGTCACCCAGCTTTCCCGGCTCTGTCCGGTTACAGAGGACGTCTCCTGCGGTCACCCAGCTTTCCCAGCTCTGTCCGGTTACAGAGGACGTCTCCTGAGGTCACCCAGCTTTCCCGGCTCTGTCCGGTTTACAGAGGACGTCTCCTGCCGTCACCCAGCTTTCCCGGC
This sequence comes from Bufo gargarizans, assembly GCF_014858855.1. NCBI lineage: Eukaryota > Metazoa > Chordata > Amphibia > Anura > Bufonidae > Bufo > Bufo gargarizans. Next base: position 120,802 of record NW_025334055.1, on the reverse strand, counting down.
TCTGTCCAGTTACAGAGGACGTCTCCTGCGGTCACCCAGCTTTCCCGGCTCTGTCCGGTTACAGAGGACGTCTCCTGCGGTCACCCAGCTTTCCCCGTCTGTGTCCCGGTTACAGAGGACGTCTCCTGCGGTCACCCAGCTTTCCCGGCTCTGTCCGGTTACAGAGGACGTCTCCTGAGGTCACCCAGCTTTCCTAGCTCTGTCCGGTTACAGAGGACGTCTCCTGAGGTCACCCAGCTTTCCCGGCTCTGTCCGTTACAGAGGACGTCCGCGGTCATCCCAGCTTTCCCGCTCTGTCCGGTTACAGAGGACGTCTCCTGAGGTCACCCAGCTTTCCCGGCTCTGTCCGGTTACAGAGGAAGTCTCCTGAGGTCACCCAGCTTTCCCGGCTCTGTCCGGTTATAGAGGACGTCTCCTGCGGTCACCCAGCTTTCCCGACTCTGTCCGGTTACAGACGACGTCTCCTGAGGTCACCCAGCTTTCCCGGCTCTGTCCGGTTACAGAGGACGTCTCCTGCGGTCACCCAGCTTTCCCGGCTCTGTCGGGTTACAGAGGACGTCTCCTGCGGGTCACCCAGCTTTCCCGGCTCTGGTCCGGTTGCAGAGGACGTCTCCTGCGGTCACCCAGCTTTCCCGGCTCTGTCCGGTTACAGAGGACGTCTCCTGAGGTCACCCAGCTTTCCCGGCTCTGTCCGGTTACAGAGGACGTCTCCTGCGGTCACCCAGCTTTCCCGGCTCTGTCTGGTTACAGAGGACGTCTCCTGCGGTCACCCAGCTTTCCCGGCTCTGTCCGGTTACAGAGGACGTCTCCTGCAGTCACCCAGCTTTACCGGCTCTGTCCGTTTACAGAGGACGTCTCCTGCGGTCACCCAGCTTTCCCGGCTCTGTCCGGTTACAGAGGTCACCCAGCTTTCCCGGCTCTGTCCGGTTACAGAGGACGTCTCCTGCGGTCACCCAGCTTTCCCGGCTCTGTCCGGTTACAGAGGACGTCTCCTGAGGTCACCCAGCTTTCCCCGGCTCTGTCCGGTTACAGAGGACGTCTCCTGAGGTCACCCAGCTTTCCCAGCTCTGTCTGGGTTACAAAGGACGTCCTCCTGCGGTCACCCAGCTTTCCCGGCTCTGTCCGGTACAGAGGACGTCTCCTGAGGTCCACCCAGCTTTCCCGGCTCTGTCTGGTTACAGAGGACGTCTCCTGCGGTCACCCAGCTTTCCCGGCTCTGTCTGGTTACAGAGGACGTCTCCTGAGGTCACCCAGCTTTCCCGGCTCTGTCTGGTTACAAAGGACGTCTCCTGCGGTCACCCAGTTTTCCCGGCTCTGTCCGGTTACAGAGGACGTCTCCTGAGGTCACCCAGCTTTCCCGGCTCTGTCTGGTTACAGAGGACGTCTCCTGCGGTCACCCAGCTTTCCCGACTCTGTCTGGTTACAGAGGACGTCTCCTGCGGTCACCCAGCTTTCCCGACTCTGTCTGGTTACAGAGGACGTCTCCTGCGGTCACCCAGCTTTCCCGGCTCTGTCCGGTTACAGAGGACGTCTCCTGCGGTCACCCAGCTTTCCCGTCTGTGTCCGGTTACAGAGGACGTCTCCTGCGGTCACCCAGCTTTCCCAGCTCTGTCCGGTTACAGAGGACGTCTCCTGAGGTCACCCAGCTTTCCCGGCTCTGTCCGGTTACAGAGGACGTCTCCTGCGGTCACCCAGCTTTCCCGGCTCTGTCCGGTTGCAGAGGACGTCTCCTGCGGTCACCCAGCTTTCCCGACTCTGTCCGGTTACAGAGGACGTCTCCCGCGGTCACCCAGCTTTCCCGTCTGTGTCCGGTTACAGAGGACGTCTCCTGCGGTCACCCAGCTTTCCCGGCTCTGTCCGGTTACAGAGGACGTCTCCTGAGGTCACCCAGCTTTCCCAGCTCTGTCCGGTTACAGAGGACGTCTCCTGAGGTCACCCAGCTTTCCCGCTCTGTCCGGTTACAGAGGACGTCTCCAGCGGTCACCCAGCTTTCCCGGCTCTGTCCGGTTACAGAGGACGTCCTCCTGAGGTCACCCAGCTTTCCCCGGCTCTGTCCGGTTACAGAGGACGTCTCCCGCGGTCACCCAGCTTTCCCGGCTCTGTCCGGTTACAGAGGACGTCTCCTGCGGTCACCCAGCTTTCCCGACTCTGTCTGGTTACAGAGGACGTCTCCTGCGGTCACCCAGCTTTCCCGGCTCTGTCTGGTTACAGAGGACGTCTCCTGAGGTCACCCAGCTTTCCCGGCTCTGTCCGGTTACAGAGGACGTCTCCTGCAGTCACCCAGCTTACCGGCTCTGTCCGGTTACAGAGGACGTCTCCTGCGGTCACCCAGCTTTCCCGGCTCTGTCCGGTTACAGAGGTCACCCAGCTTTCCGGGCTCTGTCCGGTTACAGAGGACGTCTCCTGAGGTCACCCAGCTTTCCCGGCTCTGTCCGTTACAGGAGGACGTCTCCTGCGGTCACCCAGCTTTCCCGTCTGTGTCCGGTTACAGAGGACGTCTCCTGCGGTCACCCAGCTTTTCCCGGCTCTGTCCGGTTACAGAGGTCACCCAGCTTTCCGGGCTCTGTCCGGTTACAGAGGACGTCTCCTGCGGTCACCCAGCTTTCCCGGCTCTGTCCGGTTACAGAGGACGTCTCCTGCGGTCACCCAGCTTTCCCGTCTGTGTCCGGTTACAGAGGACGTCTCCTGCGGTCACCCAGCTTTCCCGGCTCTGTCCGGTTACAGAGGACGTCTCCTGCGGTCACCCAGCTTTCCCAGCTCTGTCCGGTTACAGAGGACGTCTCCTGAGGTCACCCAGCTTTCCCGGCTCTGTCCGGTTACAGAGGACGTCTCCTGCCGTCACCCAGCTTTCCCGGCTCTGTCCAGTTACAGAGGACGTCTCCTGCGGTCACCCAGCTTTCCCGGCTCTGTCCGGTTACAGAGGACGTCTCCTGCGGTCACCCAGCTTTCCCGTCTGTGTCCGGTTACAGAGGACGTCTCCTGCGGTCACCCAGCTTTCCCGGCTCTGTCCGGTTACAGAGGACGTCTCCTGAGGTCACCCAGCTTTCCCAGCTCTGTCCGGTTACAGAGGACGTCTCCTGAGGTCACCCAGCTTTCCCGGCTCTGTCCGGTTACAGAGGACGTCTCCTGCGGTCACCCAGCTTTCCCGGCTCTGTCCGGTTGCAGAGGACGTCTCCTGCGGTCACCCAGCTTTCCCGGCTCTGTCCGGTTACAGAGGACGTCTCCTGAGGTCACCCAGCTTTCCCGGCTCTGTCCGGTTACAGAGGACGTCTCCTGCGGTCACCCTGCTTTCCCGGCTCTGTCTGGTTACAGAGGACGTCTCCTGCGGTCACCCAGCTTTCCCGGCTCTGTCCGGTTACAGAGGACGTCTCCTGCAGTCACCCAGCTTTACCGGCTCTGTCCGGTTACAGAGGACGTCTCCTGCGGTCACCCAGCTTTCCCGGCTCTGTCCGGTTACAGAGGTCACCCAGCTTTCCCGGCTCTGTCCGGTTACAGAGGACGTCTCCTGCGGTCACCCAGCTTTCCCGGCTCTGTCCGGTTACAGAGGACGTCTCCTGAGGTCACCCAGCTTTCCCGGCTCTGTCCGGTTACAGAGGACGTCTCCTGAGGTCACCCAGCTTTCCCAGCTCTGTCTGGTTACAAAGGACGTCTCCTGCGGTCACCCAGCTTTCCCGGCTCTGTCCGGTTACAGAGGACGTCTCCTGAGGTCACCCAGCTTTCCCGGCTCTGTCTGGTTACAGAGGACGTCTCCTGCGGTCACCCAGCTTTCCCGTCTGTGTCCGGTTACAGAGGACGTCTCCTGCAGTCACCCAGCTTTCCCGGCTCTGTCTGGTTACAGAGGACGTCTCCTGAGGTCACCCAGCTTTCCCGACTCTGTCTGGTTACAGAGGACGTCTCCTGCGGTCACCCAGCTTTCCCGGCTCTGTCTGGTTACAGAGGACGTCTCCTGACGTCACCCAGCTTTCCCGGCTCTGTCTGGTTACAAAGGACGTCTCCTGCGGTCACCCAGTTTTCCCGGCTCTGTCCGGTTACAGAGGACGTCTCCTGAGGTCACCCAGCTTTCCCGGCTCTGTCCGGTTACAGAGGACGTCTCCTGCGGTCCCCCAGCTTTCCCGGCTCTGTCCGGTTACAGAGGACGTCTCCTGAGGTCACCCAGCTTTCCCGGCTCTGTCTGGTTACAGAGGACGTCTCCTGCGGTCACCCAGCTTTCCCGACTCTGTCTGGTTACAGAGGACGTCTCCTGCGGTCACCCAGCTTTCCCGTCTCTGTCTGGTTACAGAGGACGTCTCCTGCGGTCACCCAGCTTTCCCGGCTCTGTCCGGTTACAGAGGACGTCTCCTGCGGTCACCCAGCTTTCCCGTTCTGTGTCCGGTTACAGAGGACGTCTCCTGCGGTCACCCAGCTTTCCCAGCTCTGTCCGGTTACAGAGGACGTCTCCTGAGGTCACCCAGCTTTCCCGGCTCTGTCCGGTTACAGAGGACGTCTCCTGCGGTCACCCAGCTTTCCCGGCTCTGTCCGGTTGCAGAGGACGTCTCCTGCGGTCACCCAGCTTTCCCGACTCTGTCCGGTTACAGAGGACGTCTCCCGCGGTCACCCAGCTTTCCCGTCTGTGTCCGGTTACAGAGGACGTCTCCTGCGGTCACCCAGCTTTCCCGGCTCTGTCCGGTTACAGAGGACGTCTCCTGAGGTCACCCAGCTTTCCCGGCTCTGTCCGGTTACAGAGGACGTCTCCTGAGGTCACCCAGCTTTCCCGGCTCTGTCCGGTTACAGAGGACGTCTCCTGCGGTCACCCAGCTTTCCCGGCTCTGTCCGGTTACAGAGGACGTCTCCCGCGGTCACCCAGCTTTCCCAGCTCTGTCCGGTTACAGAGGACGTCTCCTGCGGTCACCCAGCTTTCCCGGCTCTGTCTGGTTACAGAGGACGTCTCCTGCGGTCACCCAGCTTTCCCGGCTCTGTCTGGTTACAGAGGACGTCTCCTGCGGTCACCCAGCTTTCCCGGCTCTGTCCGGTTACAGAGGACGTCTCCTGCAGTCACCCAGCTTTACCGGCTCTGTCCGGTTACAGAGGACGTCTCCTGCGGTCACCCAGCTTTCCCGGCTCTGTCCGGTTACAGAGGTCACCCAGCTTTCCGGGCTCTGTCCGGTTACAGAGGACGTCTCCTGCGGTCACCCAGCTTTCCCGGCTCTGTCCGGTTACAGAGGACGTCTCCTGCAGTCACCCAGCTTTACCGGCTCTGTCCGGTTACAGAGGACGTCTCCTGAGGTCACCCAGCTTTCCCGGTTCTGTCCGGTTACAGAGGACGTCTCCTGAGGTCACCCAGCTTTCCCGGCTCTGTCCGGTTACAGAGGACGTCTACTGCGGTCACCCAGCTTTCCCGGCTCTGTCCGGTTACAGAGGACGTCTCCTGCGGTCACCCAGCTTTCCCGGCTCTGTCCGGTTACAGAGGACGTCTCCTGCGGTCACCCAGCTTTCCCGGCTCTGTCTGGTTACAGAGGACGTCTCCTGCGGTCACCCAGCTTTCCCGGCTCTGTCCGGTTACAGAGGACGTCTCCTGCAGTCACCCAGCTTTACCGGCTCTGTCCGGTTACAGAGGACGTCTCCTGCGGTCACCCAGCTTTCCCGGCTCTGTCCGGTTACAGAGGTCACCCAGCTTTCCGGGCTCTGTCCGGTTACAGAGGACGTCTCCTGCGGTCACCCAGCTTTCCCGGCTCTGTCCGGTTACAGAGGACGTCTCCTGCGGTCACCCAGCTTTACCGGCTCTGTCCGGTTACAGAGGACGTCTCCTGAGGTCACCCAGCTTTCCCGGTTCTGTCCGGTTACAGAGGACGTCTACTGCGGTCACCCAGCTTTCCCGGCTCTGTCCGGTTACAGAGGACGTCTCCTGCGGTCACCCAGCTTTCCCGGCTCTGTCCGGTTACAGAGGACGTCTCCTGAGGTCACCCAGCTTTCCCGGCTCTGTCTGGTTACAGAGGACGTCTCCTGCGGTCACCCAGCTTTCCCGACTCTGTCTGGTTACAGAGGACGTCTCCTGCGGTCACCCAGCTTCCCGGCTCTGTCTGGTTACAGAGGACGTCTCCTGAGGTCACCCAGCTTTCCCGGCTCTGTCTGGTTACAAAGGACGTCTCCTGCGGTCACCCAGCTTTCCCGGCTCTGTCCGGTTACAGAGGACGTCTCCCACGGTCACCCAGCTTTCCCGGCTCTGTCCGGTTACAGAGGACGTCTCCTGAGGTCACTCAGCTTTCCCGGCTCTGTCCGGTTACAGAGGACGTCTCCTGAGGTCACCCAGCTTTCCCGGCTCTGTCCGGTTACAGAGGACGTCTCCTGAGGTCACCCAGCTTTCCCGGCTCTGTCCGGTTACAGAGGACGTCTCCCGAGGTCACCCAGCTTTCCGGCTCTGTCCGGTTACAGAGGACGTCTCCTGAGGTCACCCAGCTTTCCCGACTCTGTCCGGTTACAGAGGACGTCTCCTGCGGTCACCCAGCTTTCCCGACTCTGTCCGGTTACAGAGGACGTCTCCTGAGGTCACCCAGCTTTCCCGGCTCCGTCCGGTTACAGAGGACGTCTCCTGCGGTCACCCAGCTTTCCCGTCTGTGTCCGGTTACAGAGGACGTCTCCCGCGGTCACCCAGCTTTCCCGGCTCTGTCCGGTTACAGAGGACGTCTCCTGCGATCACCCAGCTTTCCCGGCTCTGTCCGGTTACAGAGGACGTCTCCTGAGGTCACCCAGCTTTCCTGGCTCTTTCCGGTTACAGAGGACGTCTCCTGCGGTCACCCAGCTTTCCTGGCTCTGTCCGGTTACAGAGGACGTCTCCTGAGGTCACCCAGCTTTCCCGGCTCCGTCCGGTTACAGAGGACGTCTCCTGCGGTCACCCAGCTTTCCCGTCTGTGTCCGGTTACAGAGGACGTCTCCTGCGGTCACCCAGCTTTCCCGGCTCTGTCCGGTTACAGAGGACGTCTCCTGCGATCACCCAGCTTTCCCGGCTCTGTCCGGTTACAGAGGACGTCTCCTGAGGTCACCCAGCTTTCCTGGCTCTTTCCGGTTACAGAGGACGTCTCCTGAGGTCACCCAGCTTTCCCGTCTGTGTCCGGTTACAGAGGACGTCTCCTGAGGTCACCCAGCTTTCCCGTCTGTGTCCGGTTACAGAGGACGTCTCCTGAGGTCACCCAGCTTTCCCGGCTCTGTCCGGTTACAGAGGACGTCTCCCGCGGTCACCCAGCTTTCCCAGCTCTGTCTGGTTACAGAGGACGTCTCCTGAGGTCACCCAGCTTTCCCGGCTCTGTCCGGTTACAGAGGACGTCTCCTGCGGTCACCCAGCTTTCCCGGCTCTGTCCGGTTACAGAGGACGTCTCCCGCGGTCACCCAGCTTTCCACGAGTCTGATTTGCAGCCATACATTGGTCAGGGTGGTCACCCAGCTTTCCCAGGACCAGGCCTGACAGGAAGGTGATGAAGCTCTTTAACCCCTCGGATGCCAGTGACGTCAGAGCCGGGGGTCTCGGCATTGTGTCCGCTCATCCATCGCCCTGTACAATGGCCGCCCAGACGCCCCCTTTGTCCCGCAGATTTATGGGGGGCTTTGTCCGGCTCCTCTGTTCCCAGCACATTCCTGAGCGGACGTCACAGTTGACGTGGGGCCCCCATACAGCGGCTCCTATAAGAGGCTTTACAGTAATGGGGCCGTGAAAGGAACCCCTCCCCCAGCTCATCACCCCCATCATTAACCTCCCAGTGCCCTGGATACTGCTACTACTACACCATCATCCTATATCATATACTACCCCAATCATCCTGTCCTATCTACTACATGAACCATCATCCTGTCCCAGCTACTACCCCAACCATCATCCTGTCCCATCTACTACCTCAACCATCATCCTGTCCCAGATACTACCTCAACCATCATCCTGTCCCATCTACTACCTCAACCATCATCCTGTCCCATCTACTACCTCAACCATCATCCTGTCCCAGATACTACCTCAACCATCATCCTGTCCCATCTACTACCCCAACCATCATCCTGTCCCATCTACTACCTCAACCATCATCCTGTCCCAGATACTACCTCAACCATCATCCTGTCCCATCTACTACCTCAACCATCATCCTGTCCCATCTACTACCTCAACCATCATCCTGTCCCATCTACTACCCCAACCATCATCCTGTCCCATCTACTACCCCAACCATCATACTGTCCCATCTACTACCCCAACCATCATCCTGTCCCATCTACTACCCCAACCATCATCCTGTCCCAGCTACTACCTCAACCATCATCCTGTCCCAGCTACTACCTCAACCATCATCCTGTCCCATCTACTACATGAACCATCATCCTGTCCCATCTACTACCCCAACCATCATCCTGTCCCATCTACTACCCCAACCATCATACTGTCCCATCTACTACCCAACCATCATCCTGTCCCATCTACTACCCCAACCATCATCCTGTCCCAGCTACTACCTCAACCATCATCCTGTCCCAGCTACTACCTCAACCATCATCCTGTCCCAGCTACTACCTCACCATCATCCTGTCCCATCTACTACATGAACCATCATCCTGTCCCATCTACTACCCCAACCATCATCCTGTCCCATCTACTACCCCAACCATCATCCTGTCCCATCTACTACCCCAACCATCATCCTGTCCCATCTACTACCCCAACCATCATCCTGTCCCATCTACTTCCTCAACCATCATCCTGTCCCATCTACTACCCCAACCATCATCCTGTCCCATCTACTACCCCAACCATCATCCTTTCCCATCTACTACCCCAACCATCATCCTGTCCCATCTACTACCCCAACCATCATCCTGTCCCAGCTACTACCCCAACCATCATCCTGTCCCATCTACTACCCCAACCATCATCCTGTCCCATCTACTACCCCAACCATCATCCTGTCCCAGCTACTACCCCAACCATCATCCTGTCCCATCTACTACCCCAACCATCATCCTGTCCCATCTACTACCTCAACCATCATCCTGTCCCAGATACTACCTCAACCATCATCCTGTCCCATCTACTACCTCAACCATCATCCTGTCCCATCTACTACCTCAACCATCATCCTGTCCCAGATACTACCTCAACCATCATCCTGTCCCATCTACTACCCCAACCATCATCCTGTCCCATCTACTACCTCAACCATCATCCTGTCCCAGATACTACCTCAACCATCATCCTGTCCCATCTACTACCTCAACCATCATCCTGTCCCATCTACTACCTCAACCATCATCCTGTCCCATCTACTACCCCAACCATCATCCTGTCCCATCTACTACCCCAACCATCATACTGTCCCATCTACTACCCCAACCATCATCCTGTCCCATCTACTACCCCAACCATCATCCTGTCCCAGCTACTACCTCAACCATCATCCTGTCCCAGCTACTACCTCAACCATCATCCTGTCCCATCTACTACATGAACCATCATCCTGTCCCATCTACTACCCCAACCATCATCCTGTCCCATCTACTACCCCAACCATCATACTGTCCCATCTACTACCCCAACCATCATCCTGTCCCATCTACTACCCCAACCATCATCCTGTCCCAGCTACTACCTCAACCATCATCCTGTCCCAGCTACTACCTCAACCATCATCCTGTCCCAGCTACTACCTCAACCATCATCCTGTCCCATCTACTACATGAACCATCATCCTGTCCCATCTACTACCCCAACCATCATCCTGTCCCATCTACTACCCCAACCATCATCCTGTCCCATCTACTACCCCAACCATCATCCTGTCCCATCTACTACCCCAACCATCATCCTGTCCCATCTACTTCCTCAACCATCATCCTGTCCCATCTACTACCCCAACCATCATCCTGTCCCATCTACTACCCCAACCATCATCCTGTCCCATCTACTACCCCAACCATCATCCTGTCCCAGCTACTACCCCAACCATCATCCTGTCCCATCTACTACCCCAACCATCATCCTGTCCCATCTACTACCCCAACCATCATCCTGTCCCAGCTACTACCCCAACCATCATCCTGTCCCATCTACTACCCCAACCATCATCCTGTCCCATCTACTACTTCAACCATCATCCTGTCTCATCTACTACCCCAACCATCATCCTGTGGTATCTACTACCCCAACCATCATCCTGTCTCATCTACAACCCCATCATCCTGTTCCATTCACTACTTCAACCATCATCCTGTCCCACCTACTACCCCAACCATCATTCTGTCCCATCTACTACTCCAACCATCATCATGTCCCATCTACTACTCCAACCATCAATCTATATAATCTACTACCCCAACCATCATCCTGTCCCATTCACTACTTCAACCATCATCCTGTCTCATCTACTACCCCAACCATCATCCTGTCCCATTCACTACTTTAACCATCATCCTGTCCCACCTACTACCCCAACCATCATCCTGTCCCATCTACTACCCGAACCATCATTCTGTGCCATCTACTACCCTAACCATCGTGTTGTCCCATCTACTACCTCAACCATCATCCTGTCCCAGCTACTACCTCAACCATCATCATGTCTCATCTACTACCTCAACCATCATCCTGTCCCATCTACTACCCCAACCATCATCCTGTCCCATTCACTACTCCAACCATCATCCTTTCCCATCTACTACATGAACCATCATCCTGTCCCATCTACTACTCCAACCATCATCCTGTATCATCTACTACCCAACCATCCTCTTGTCCCTTCTACTACCCCAACCATCATCCGGTCCCATCTACTACCCCAACCATCATTCTGTCCCATCTACTACCTCAACCATCATCATGTCTCATCTACTACATCAACCATCATCCTGTCTTATCCACTACCTCAACCATCATCCTGTCTCATCTACTACTTCAACCATCATCCTGTCTCAGCTACTACCCCAACCATCATCCTCTCCCATCTACTACCCCAACCATGATCCTGTCTCATCTACTACTTTAACCATCATCCTGTCCCATCTACTACCCCAACCATCATCCTGTGCTGTTCTCTCCGCTCGCCCCATGCCCCCTCTGCCCTGTCCCCGCTGGCCGTGCCCTGCTGGGTGTCTCCGGGGTGATGTATGGAGGGATTACAGTAGATTACACTGATCCTCTCCAGTAATTAGTGGATATAACGAGGAGGATTGTAATCCAGTGAACAAAAGAGACTGCGTGTATCTAGAGCCGAGAGTGACTGCTTACTGACACATGGGACTGACCACCTCTTACTGACACATAGGACTGACCACTGGGCACCTCTTACTGACACATAGGACTGACCACTGGGCACCTCTTACTGACACATGGGACTGACCACTGGGCGCCTCCTACTGACACATGGGACTGACCGCTGGGCACCTCCTACTGACACATAGGACTGACCACTGGGCACCTCTTACTGACACATGGGACTGACCACTGGGCGCCTCTTACTGACACATGGGACTGACCGCTGGGCACCTCCTACTGACACATGGGACTGACCGCTGGGCACCTCCTAATGACACATAGGACTGACCGCTGGGCACCTCCTAATGACACATAGGACTGACCGCTGGGCACCTCCTACTGACACATGGGACTGGGCACCTCCTACTGACACATGGGACTGGGCACCTCTTACTGACACATAGGACTGACCACTGGGTACCTCTTACTGACACATAGGACTGACCACTGGGCACTTCTTACTGACTGACACGTTCTGGAGCACAGGTGGCCTGTGACTGACACGTTCTGGAGCACAGGTGGCCTGTGACTGACACGTTCTGGAGCACAGGTGGCCTGTGACTGACACGTTCTGGAGCACAGGTGGCCTGTGACTGACACGTTCTGGAGCACAGGTGGCCTGTGACTGACACGTTCTGGAGCACAGGTGGCCTGTGACTGACACGTTCTGGAGCACAGGTGGCCTGTGACTGACACGTTCTGGAGCACAGGTGGCCTGTGACTGACACGTTCTGGAGCACAGGTGGCCTGTGACTGACACGTTCTGGAGCACAGGTGGCCTGTGACTGACACGTTCTGGAGCACAGGTGGCCTGTGACTGACACGTTCTGGAGCACAGGTGGCCTGTGACTGACACGTTCTGGAGCACAGGTGGCCTGTGACTGACACGTTCTGGAGCACAGGTGGCCTGTGACTGACACGTTCTGGAGCACAGGTGGCCTGTGACTGACACGTTCTGGAGCACAGGTGGCCTGTGACTGACACGTTCTGGAGCACAGGTGGCCTGTGACTGACACGTTCTGGAGCACAGGTGGCCTGTGACTGACACGTTCTGGAGCACAGGTGGCCTGTGACTGACACGTTCTGGAGCACAGGTGGCCTGTGACTGACACGTTCTGGAGCACAGGTGGCCTGTGACTGACACGTTCTGGAGCACAGGTGGCCTGTGACTGACACGTTCTGGAGCACAGGTGGCCTGTGACTGACACGTTCTGGAGCACAGGTGGCCTGTGACTGACACGTTCTGGAGCACAGGTGGCCTGTGACTGACACGTTCTGGAGCACAGGTGGCCTGTGACTGACACGTTCTGGAGCACAGGTGGCCTGTGACTGACACGTTCTGGAGCACAGGTGGCCTGTGACTGAGACGTTCTGGAGCACAGGTGGCCTGTGACTGAGACGTTCTGGAACACAGGTGGCCTGTGACTGAGACGTTCTGGAACACAGGTGGCCTGTGACTGAGACGTTCTGGAACACAGGTGGCCTGTGACTGAGACGTTCTGGAACACAGGTGGCCTGTGACTGAGACGTTCTGGAACACAGGTGGCCTGTGACTGAGACGTTCTGGAACACAGGTGGCCTGTGACTGAGACGTTCTGGAACACAGGTGGCCTGTGACTGAGATGTTCTGGAACACAGGTGGCCTGTGACTGAGATGTTCTGGAACACAGGTGGCCTGTGACTGAGATGTTCTGGAACACAGGTGGCCTGTGACTGACACGTTCTGGAGCACAGGTGGCCTGTGAGTGACACGTTCTGGAGCAGACATAGCGGATCTATAAATACATACATAATCATGTAATCTGTTCCATTTCTGATCTTTTCTTGCATTTGGCATCTACACCTCTGTCAGTTGCTATGTGTGATTCAGATTCAGTGGGGTGTTGGAGGAGGGGGTGACATTCCTGAGCCCCCTGTAATGGGATGAGAGGGTATCCCAGGGTAACACTCACCTCCCTCAACCATTAAACACCCCCCATCCCCCCAGTTCCCTTCCATATATATATTCCTGATCACACCCTCAGTCTTTAGAACTGACCAGTCCTGAAGTATCAGGATAGACCCCCAACTCCAGTCACCTGAAATCACCGACTGACCCTAAGGAGACCCCATAGGGCTACAGATCCCACCCAGTATCTCCCCAAAATGAAAGGAACCTCAGCACTCATTGTGGTGACCCTACTGATCATGGGCGCCTCTACCAGACCATCACCACAACTCAAGCAACTGAAGGTAAGTGACCACCAGCTAAATGTACATACCTGACGATGTAGAATTCATAGAGAGAGTAAATGGATGAATCTATACAGGGGGCAGAGATGTTATGTGTGCCAGTATAGAGACTATATAGAATCTACAAGGGGCATAAAGGTGATGTGTGCCAGTATATAGAATGTACAGAATATACAGGGGGCAGAGAGGTGATGTGTGCCAGTATAGAGACTATATAGAATCTACAGGGGGCAGAGAGGTGATGTGTGCCAGTATAGAGACTATATAGAATCTACAGGGGGGCAGAGGTGGTGTGTGCCAGTATAGAGACTATATAGAATCTACAGGGGGCAGAGAGGTGATGTGTGCCAGTATATAGAATGTACAGAATATACAGGGGGCAGAGAGGTGATGTGTGCCAGTATAGAGACTATATAGAATCTACAGGGGGCAGAGAGGTGATGTGTGCCAGTATAGAGACTATATAGAATCTACAGGGGGGCAGAGGTGGTGTGTGCCAGTATAGAGACTATATAGAATCTACAGGGGGCAGAGAGGTGATGTGTGCCAGTATAGAGACTATATAGAATCTACAGGGGGCAGAGAGGTGATGTGTGCCAGTATAGAGACTATATAGAATCTACAGGGGGCAGAGAGGTGATGTGTGCCAGTATAGAGACTATATAGAATCTACAGGGGGCAGAGATGTTATGTGTGCCAGTATAGAGACTATATAGAATCTACAGGGGGCAGAGAGGTGATGTGTGCCAGTATAGAGACTATATAGAATCTACAGGGGGCAGAGATGTTATGTGTGCCAGTATAGAGACTATATAGAATCTACAGGGGGCAGAGGTGGTGTGTGCAAGTATAGAGACTATATAGAATCTACAGGGGGCAGAGAGGTGATGTGTGCCAGTATAGAGACTATATAGAATCTACAGGGGACAGAGAGGTGATGTGTGCCAGTATAGAGACTATATAGAATCTACAGGGGGCAGAGAGGTGGTGTGTGCCAGTATAGAGACTATATAGAATCTACAAGGGGCATAAAGGTGATGTGTGCCAGTATATAGAATGTACAGAATATACAGGGGGCAGAGAGGTGATGTGTGCCAGTATAGAGACTATATAGAATCTACAGGGGGCAGAGAGGTGGTGTGTGCCAGTATAGAGACTATATAGAATCTATGGGGGGCAGAGAGGTGATGTGTGCCAGTATAGAGACTATATAGAATCTACAGGGGGCAGAGGTGGTGTGTGCCAGTATAGAGACTATATAGAATCTACAGGGGGCAGAGAGGTGATGTGTGCCAGTATAGAGACTATATAGAATATACAGGGGGCAGAGATGTCATGTGTGCCAGTATAGAGACTATAAAGAATCTACAGGGAGCAGAGAGGAGATGAGTGCCAGTATAGAGACTATATAGAATCTACAGGAGGCAGAGGTGATGTGTGCCAGTATAGAGACTATATAGAATATACAGGGGGCAGAGATGTCATGTGTGCCAGTATAGAGACTATAAAGAATCTACAGGGGGCAGAGGAGGTGGTGTGTGCCAGTATAGAGACTATATAGAATATACAGGGGGCAGAGAGGTGATGTGTGCCAGTATAGAGACCATATATAATATACAGGGGGCAGAGAGGAGATGTGTGCCAGTATAGAGACTATATAGGGGCAGAGAGGTGATGTGTGCCAGTATAGAGACTATATAGAATCTACAGGGGCAGAGAGGTGATGTGTGCCAGTATAAATACTATATAGAATCTACAGGGGCAGAGAGGTGGTGTGTGCCAATATATATAGAATCTACAGGGGCAGAGAGGTGGTGTGTGCCAGTATAGAGACTATATAAAATCTACAGGAGGCAGAGGTGATGTGTGCCAGTATAGAGACTATATAGAATATATAGGGGGCAGAGAGGGGATGTGTGCCAGTATAGATACTATATAGAATCTACAGGGGCAGAGAGGTGGTGTGTGCCAGTATAGAGACTATATAAAATCTACAGGAGGCAGAGGTGATGTGTGCCAGTATAGAGACTATATAGAATATATAGGGGGCAGAGAGGTGATGTGTGCCAGTATAGATACTATATAGAATCTACAGGGGCAGAGAGGTGGTGTGTGCCAGTATAGAGACTATATAGAATCTACAGGAGGCAGAGGTGATGTGTGCCAGTATAGAGACTATATAGAATATATAGGGGGCAGAGAGGGGATGTGTGCCAGTATATAGAATATACAGGGGGCAGAGAGGGGATGTGTGCCAATATAGAGACTATTTAGAATCTACAGGGGGAAGAGAGGGGATGTGTGCCAGTATAGAGACTATATAGAATCTACAGGAGGCAGAGGTGATGTGTGCCAGTATATAGAATGTACAGAATATATAGGGGGACAGAGAGGTGATGTGTGCCACTATAGAATATATTCAGGGACAGAGGTGATACTGTATGTGCCTGTATAGAGAATGTCCAGAATATATACAGGGACAGAGAGGTGATGCGTGCCAGTATAGAATATATACAGGGACAGAGAGGTGATGCGTGCCAGTATAGAATATATACAGGGACAGAGAGGTGATGCGTGCCAGTATAGAATATATACAGGGACAGAGAGGTGATACTGTATGTGCCTGTATATAGAATGTACAGAATCTATAGGGGACAGAGAGGCTGTGTTTGCCAGTATAGACAGAAGTTCCTCAGGTTGGGATTTCTGATGTGGCGGTTGTAATAACTGGCAGTGCGATTACAACCACCACCATCAGCTGCTGTAAAGTCTTATGTCAGCCCAGGAAAAGCCGCCCTGTAGCCGCTGCCGTACCCACTAGTCTAAAGTTGATCAAAATAAACAATTTAAACTAAAATGAATGTTCGTCAATCAAAATGTAACAACGAAGGATCATTTTAGAGAAAAGAGGATAGGCCTTTACTGTTTGGTAAGGAGTCACCGCAGGTAAGATGTTCCTCATCATGTCAGGACTAGCGTCCATCGCCCGGTTTCATAGAACACGTATGGACACAACTATAGCAGTGAGTATGGCAGCGTCTGATGTGTATGAGCAGCTGTAGATGAGACAAGAAACAGGCGTCTAAGATGTGAACCAGGCCGAGGAGGTGCGACCCTGTGTAGGAGAACGGCCCCTTCTCTCACCACCAACCTTTCTCCCGCAGTCTCTAATGGGCCTCCTGTCCCAAGACCTCTCGTCCTCAGAGGAGCAGCTGCTCCTGGACAGTATGGAAGATTTCGTGGTGCCGCCCTCTGCGCTTCGTCCTAGGGACATTCTGCATACCCCAGATTCAGCCCAGATGCCCCCCAATCGTGCATGGCTCCGGCTGTTCAGCGACTTCATGAACAACCAGAAAAAATTTCGAGGACGTACAAAGAAATCTCGGATGTCGGGTGGATGTTTTGGGATGAAACTGGAACGGATTGGAAGCAAGAGCGGTTTAGGATGCTGACACCAGGTGAGTGAGGGCTTCTTGACTGGATCCAACTCATCTCTAACATCACCTGCTGTCCAGGGCCCCCATATAACATTATGGGTGTACAGTGGGTGGGTTAAAGGGCATCTGTCAGCAGTTTTGTACCTATGACACCGGCTGACCTGTTACATGTGCACTCGGCAGCTGAAGACGTCTGTGTTGGTCCCATATTCATATGTGTCCGCATTGCTGAGAAAAATTGTGTTTTACTATATGCAAATGAGCCTCTAAGAGCAACAGGGGCGTTACCATTACTCCCAGAGGCTCTGCTCTCTCTGCAGCTGCCACGCCCCTGCACTCTGACAAGGCCCGGCAGTATAGAAGTCATCAAGGCCCTGTCAAAGTGCAGAGGACATGGCCGTAGCAGAGAAAGCAGAGCCGCTAGGTGTAATGGTAACGCCCCCATTGCTCCTACCGGCTCATTTGCATATATTTAAAAATTCCCAGCAATATGAACCACAGGACCAACACAGATGCCTTCAGCTGCCAGGAACACGTGGAACAGGTCAGCCGGTGCCATAGGTACAAAACTGCGGCCCTTTATCCAGAAGTAACTATCAGCCCGGGAATCTAATGGGTTAAAAAGTAATATTCATAAAAATTTCCTCCCTGATGTCTAGGGGGTCAATAACTGACATTCCTGGGGTCAATAACTAACACCCCGGTGTCTTAGGGGGTCAATAACTAACATCCCCGGTGTCTTAGGGGGTCAATAACTAACATCCCCGGTGTCTTAGGGGGTCAATAACTAACATCCCCGGTGTCTTAGGGGGTCAATAACTAACATCCCCGGTGTCTTAGGGGGTCAATAACTAACATCCCCGGTGTCTTAGGGGGTCAATAACTGACATCCCTGGTGTCTAGGGGCCAATAACTGACATCCCCGGTGTCTTAGGGGGTCAATAACTAACATCCCCGGTGTCTTAGGGGGTCAATAACTAACATCCCCGGTGTCTTAGGGGGTCAATAACTAACATCCTCGGTGTCTAGGGGCCAATAACTAACATCCTTGGGTCTAGGGGCCAATAACTAACATGCTTGGGTTCTAGGAGCCAATAACTAACATCCTCTGTATCGTAGGGGCCATTAACTAACATCCCCGGGGTCTAGGGGCCAATAACTAACATCCCCGGTGTCTAGGGGCCAATAACTAACATCCCTGGTGTCTAGGGGCCAATAACTAACATCCCCGGTGTCTAGGGGCCAATAACTAACATCCTTGGGTCTAGGGGCCACTAACTAACATCCTCGGGTTCTAGGGGCCAATAACTAACATCCCCGGTGTCTAGGGGCCAATAACTAACATCCCCGGTGTCTAGGGGCCAATAACTAACATCCCTGGTGTCTAGGCGCCAATAACTAACATCCTCTGTATCGTAGGGGCCAATAACCAACATCCTCGGGGTCTAGGGGCCAATAACTAACATCCCCGGTGTCTAGGGGCCAATAACTAACATCCTCTGTATCGTAGGGGCCAATAACCAACATCCTCGGGGTCTAGGGGCCAATAACTAACATCCCCGGTGTCTAGGGGCCAATAACTAACATCCTCTGTATCGTAGGGGCCAATAACCAACATCCTCGGGGTCTAGGGGCCAATAACTAACATCCCCAGGGTCTAGGGGCCAATAACTAACATCCTCTAGGTGACTGACCCTCGTCTCTTGGTATTTGCAGGTGCTGAGCAGTAACGAGTCCCGTCTAGGGATGATGATGATGATCGCCCCCTCCCCTGACTTCAGTCTCTGCTCCGGACTGAGAATGTAACGGAACGCCCCTGCTTATAACGACGACCTCCGCCTGGCGGAGAGAAGCTGTCTCTGTATGTCTCGTCAGTCCTGTGCGGTCTCCTGTGAGACACGCTCACCTCTCGAGGAGGAACGGATAAAGCTGCAGCATTTATTATAGGGACAAAGGAGGAAACTTTCCTCAGGGCGCAGTAGACTATCCCCGTGTAGCAGCTCACACCCCCCAACCTGACGGGGCCCCTGCTTCATGGAGCCCTAATAAAGCAGTCACTAGTAACATCAGGCTGGGATGTGTTCATTCAGCTTACACCTTGTGTCACCCACCCACAGCCTTACCCCGAACCGCCACCGCCAACCGCAGCGAAGTCACCCGTTTATAGTACACAGCTCCTAGGCAGACCTGGGCAGCACCCCTGGGGTGTGTCACACACGGCAGGTGTGCTGCAGATTGTGGAGTCACCCAGCCCTAAAGAGGGACCCATATAAGCAATGGTCAGAGACCCCTGAGGAAGCTGGCTGCTCCAGCGACACGCGGGGGGTTATCCCTCTGCACCATGTCCACCTACCTCTACATTTGATGAGTATTTGCACCATATTTATTATAGATCATGAATCTTGCACTCCTTTGGCGGCTTATTGGTGTCCCTATTTAGGACTGGGTGACTACAGGTAGGTGAGGAGGACGTACTGTCGGCCCTAACACAAGGACTCATTTTTGGCTTTGTGTTTCTACATAAAGGATAGATTTTGAATATCCGGACGTGCAGCCTTTGTATACGGCTCGCACTCGGAGGTTTCTATTTGGTGTGGCCCCCCGACTCCATCTTTAGCTAGATCCCTTTAACTGATCGTGACTACACAACGGCCTTTTATTTATACTTGGGGGGGGGGGTTCTGGGAGAACAGCCGTGACAGCCAATCCTCAGGACGGGCCATCGATATCGGTGGGGTCTGCCTCCCAGGACCCCTCAGCCGCGGTGCTCCGGTGAGCGTTCCGCCTCGTCCTAGACCACGTGACGTTCAGTGGTCACAAGGCCATTACATGCTCAGTCTCACTCCAGGGAACGGCCCTGGGCTGCAGTAACAGGCTGCGTCCAGAGGGCGGCGGTGTGCTCGGTGAAGAGGCCGCGACCCTCACCGCAGAGGTGCCGGGCGTCTGACCTCCACCGATCAGATACTGATCCCGAGGATTAGCTGTCAATACTGGACCTCCAGAAAATCCATTTAACCTATAATATGTTCAGTACTCCGGTCACATCCACAGCAGCGCTCACCATTCTGCTCTTACATCAAGTCTTACACTCCGGTCACATCCACAGCTGCGCTCACCATTCTGCTCGTACATCAAGTCTTATACTCCGGTCACATCCACAGCTGCGCTCACCATTCTGCTCTTACATCAAGTCTTACACTCCAGTCACATCCACAGCTGCGCTCACCATTCTGCTCTTACATCAAGTCTTACACTCCGGTCACATCCACAGCTCCTGCATCTGGTATTAAACCCCAGTCACAAATTTGTACATGAAACAAGCAACCCAGCAGGACACACTCTCTATACAGCTGCACTATGAATGCAGCTCCAGATGAGCTGAACCTCGTCTTACTCTGCAGTCCCAAGTCAAGAATAACATGATATAAAGCTAGGACTGCATGGCCTCAGGTCACATACATGTCACGTGTGCGGCTCGTCTACGAGTTAGACTGAATCCAGCCGTGATGGTTGCGTCGCTGTGTGTGTGTGTGTGTGTGTGTGTGTGTGTGCAGGTCACATACATGTCACGTGTGCGGCTCGTCTACGAGTTAGACTGAATCCAGCCGTGATCATCAGCACGTGGTCCAGCCTGCTGTCCACCCTGACCACCATAGGACGATGGTCGAGGACATCCCACCTGCCCAGGATAAGGAGACGGCACAGACACCAACCAATCAAAACCAAGAATTTCATTGGAATTATGGAGAAGCTGGTGAGTCCAGGAGCCACATGGTGGCCCCGGGGAGGACGGGAATGTTCACAGAGAAAGTCCCTCTTCAATGTCTCTTCTTCTTCTTCTTCTTGTCGGCTGCAGAGCTGACGTTCCAGTAGTAAAGAACTTGAGCAAATATCAGTCCATTACATGCAGAGGCCACAGCACTTGTGAGGGACAAGAGGGGGTCTCCAGTCTCCTGCAGGGGGAACAGAGAGGAAAGAAGCATAACCTCTGATCACACCATGCCTACAACATACGACTCATAGTGACATCACCACAGGGGTCAACAGCAGAAGTATGGGAAGCGCCCCCTGCGGCAGCGAGACACGGGGCACAGCACACAGCCCCCAGGCGGCAGCGAGACACGGGGCACAGCACACAGCCCCCCTGCCGCAGCGAGACACGGGGCACAGCACACAGCCCCCCTGCCGCAGCGAGACACGGGGCACAGCACACAGCCCCCCTGCCGCAGCGAGACACGGGGCACAGCACACAGCCCCCCTGCCGCAGCGAGACACGGGGCACAGCACACAGCCCCCCTGCCGCAGCGAGACACGGGGCACAGCACACAGCCCCCCTGCCGCAGCGAGACACGGGGCACAGCACACAGCCCCCCTGCCGCAGCGAGACACGGGGCACAGCACACAGCCCCCCTGCCGCAGCGAG
The DNA here is from genome assembly GCF_014858855.1 of Bufo gargarizans. Lineage (NCBI taxonomy): Eukaryota > Metazoa > Chordata > Amphibia > Anura > Bufonidae > Bufo > Bufo gargarizans. The sequence goes on along the minus strand of NW_025334055.1, from coordinate 99,450 downwards.
ACACGGGGCACAGCACACAGCCCCCCTGCCGCAGCGAGACACGGGGCACAGCACACAGCCCCCCTGCCGCAGCGAGACACGGGGCACAGCACACAGCCCCCCTGCCGCAGCGAGACACGGGGCACAGCACACAGCCCCCCTGCCGCAGCGAGACACGGGGCACAGCACACAGCCCCCCTGCCGCAGCGAGACACGGGGCACAGCACACAGCCCCCCTGCCGCAGCGAGACACGGGGCACAGCACACAGCCCCCTGCCGCAGCGAGACACGGGGCACAGCACACAGCCCCCCTGCCGCAGCGAGACGCGGGCACAGCACACAGCCCCCTGCCGCAGCGAGACACGGGCACAGCACACAGCCCCCCTGCCGCAGCGAGACACGGGCACAGCACACAGCCCCCCTGCCGCAGCGAGACACGGGCACAGCACACAGCCCCCCTGCCGCAGCGAGACACGGGCACAGCACACAGCCCCCCTGCCGCAGCGAGACACGGGCACAGCACACAGCCCCCCTGCAGGCAGCGAGACACGGGCACAGCACACAGCCCCCCTGCAGGCAGCGAGACACGGGCACAGCACACAGCCCCCCTGCAGGCAGCGAGACACGGGCACAGCACACAGCCCCCCTGCCGCAGCGAGACACGGGCACAGCACACAGCCCCCCTGCAGGCAGCGAGACACGGGCACAGCACACAGCCCCCCTGCAGGCAGCGAGACACGGGCACAGCACACAGCCCCCCTGCCGCAGCGAGACACGGGCACAGCACACAGCCCCCCTGCCGCAGCGAGACACGGGCACAGCACACAGCCCCCCTGCAGGCAGCGAGACACGGGCACAGCACACAGCCCCCCTGCAGGCAGCGAGACACGGGCACAGCACACAGCCCCCCTGCAGGCAGCGAGACACGGGCACAGCACACAGCCCCCCTGCCGCAGCGAGACACGGGCACAGCACACAGCCCCCCTGCAGGCAGCGAGACACGGGCACAGCACACAGCCCCCCTGCAGGCAGCGAGACACGGGCACAGCACACAGCCCCCTGCCGCAGCGAGACACGGGCACAGCACACAGCCCCCCTGCAGGCAGCGAGACACGGGCACAGCACACAGCCCCCCTGCAGGCAGCGAGACACGGGCACAGCACACAGCCCCCCTGCAGGCACCGAGACACGGGCACAGCACACAGCCCCCCTGCAGGCAGCGAGACACGGGCACAGTACACAGCCCCCCTGCAGGCAGCGAGACACGGGCACAGTACACTGCCCCCCTGCAGGCAGCGAGACACGGGCACAGCACACTGCCCCCCTGCAGGCAGCGAGACACGGGCACAGCACACAGCCCCCCTGCAGGCAGCGAGACACGGGCACAGCACACAGCCCCCCTGCAGGCACCGAGACACGGGCACAGCACACAGCCCCCCTGCAGGCAGCGAGACACGGGCACAGTACACAGCCCCCCTGCAGGCAGCGAGACACGGGCACAGTACACTGCCCCCCTGCAGGCAGCGAGACACGGGCACAGTACACTGCCCCCCTGCAGGCAGCGAGACACGGGCACAGCACACAGCCCCCCTGCGGCAGCGAGACACGGGCACAGCACACAGCCCCCCTGCGGCAGCGAGACACGGGCACAGCACACAGCCCCCCTGCCGCAGCGAGACACGGGGCACAGTACACAGCCCCCCTGCCGCAGCGAGACACGGGCACAGTACACAGCCCCCCTGCCGCAGCGAGACACGGGCACAGTACACAGCCCCTGCCGCCACACCAAGACATTTCATTCCTTACCTGAATTGAAGTGAATATTCGGGCCAAAGAGCCCAGGAATAAGAGTGCGACCGTCACCGCTGACAACTGCCCGGTGTGACCATTCTTATAGTTCGTTATGGCTTGTATGAGCTACAGAGAAAAGACACCATTACATAAAGAACCAGAGCCTGCCCCTCCTCCTGCAGGGTGATACAGACAGAAGAGAGCTATGAGCCTGCCCCTCCTCCTGCAGGGTGATACAGACAGAAGAGAGCTATGAGCCTGCCCCTCCTCCTACAGGGTGATACAGACAGAAGAGAGCTATGAGCCTGCCCCTCCTCCTGCAGGGTGATACAGACAGAAGAGAGCTATGAGCCTGCCCCTCCTCCTGCAGGGTGATACAGACAGAAGAGAGCTATGAGCCTGCCCCTCCCCCTGCAGGGTGATACAGACAGGGGAGAGCTATGAGCCTGCCCCTCCCCCTGCAGGGTGATACAGACAGAAGAGAGCTATGAGCCTGCCCCTCCCCCTGCAGGGTGATACAGACAGGGGAGAGCTATGAGCCTGCCCCTCCCCCTGCAGGGTGATACAGACAGGGGAGAGCTATGAGCCTGCCCCTCCCCCTGCAGGGTGATACAGACAGAAGAGAGCTATGAGCCTGCCCCTCCTCCTGCAGGGTGATACAGACAGAGAAGAGCTATGAGCCTGCCCCTCCTCCTGCAGGGTGATACAGACAGAAGAGAGCTATGAGCCTGCCCCTCCTCCTACAGGGTGATACAGACAGTACAGAGCTATGAGCCTGCCCCTCCTCCTGCAGGGTGATACAGACAGAAGAGAGCTATGAGCCTGCCCCTCCTCCTGCAGGGTGATACAGACAGTACAGAGCTATGAGCCTGCCCCTCCTCCTGCAGGGTGATACAGACAGAAGAGAGCTATGAGCCTGCCCCTCCCCCTGCAGGGTGATACAGACAGAAGAGAGCTATGAGCCTGCCCCTCCTCCTGCAGGGTGACACAGGCAGACAGGTGCTAGGAGCCTGCCCCTCCTCCTGCAGGGTGACACGGGCAGACAGGGCTATACACATCCCTCACCCTGCTGAAGACCACGGCTGGAATGTTGGCTGCCTGGAGCCCGGTGATGACGGCCATGGGTATCAGAGGAGACAGGAGGACGGCGATGACAGAGAAGTAGACAGCAAGGAAGAGAACACCTGGGAACAGAGAACAGGATTTAACACGGGAGGCGGCAGAGCCGCCGCCAACCACGGGAGGAGCGCCAGGGCTGAGGCGCAGGGGCTCTTACCCAGCGCTGTGCGTCCTCCGAGATGCTGGATGAGGAATCCAATAATCAGCGTCTGAATCATGAGGAAGAGAACCTCACCCCAAGCGCTGCGAGAGAAAGAGGGTGAGCACTCATGTACTACTACCACCAGCAGAGCCCTGTGGACGGAGGATGCAGCTCACCTGAAGGGGAAGCCGTGGGTGAAGCTGTACACCATGGTGCTCGACAGCGCCAGTAACTCCAGGAGAATGGACTTGAAGCTGAGGCCCTCCGCTGTGCCCGAGCGCACAATCTTGACAATCTGCGGCACTTTCACTGTATGATGAGGAGGACCATGTCAAAGGGTGGCAGAGGAGGAGGACCATGTCAAAGGGTGGCAGAGGAGGAGGACCATGTCAAAGGGTGGCAGAGGAGGAGGACCATGTCAAAGGGTGGCAGAGGAGGAGGACCATGTCAAAGGGTGGCAGAGGAGGAGGACCATGTCAAAGGGTGGCAGAGGAGGAGGTCCATGTCAAAGGGTGGCAGAGGAGGATGTCACCACACATCTACATACAGCATGCAAATCAGTACTGAGACTGCAGCAGACAGGGCGGGGGCATTCAAGATGGTGGCACCCAGGAGACACAGCAGGAGATATTTTACAAGTGGGGGGCCCAAAATTCAGCAACACTAAAATCGGAGATCTCTGCTTGCTGCCAGTGAACAGTGTAATGTTCATTTAGGCCTCATGCACACGACCGTTGTGTGCATCCGTGGCCGTTGTGCCGTTTTCCGTTTTTTTTCGCGGACCCATTGACTTTCAATGGGTCCGTGGAAAAATCGGAAAATGCACCGTTTTGCAGCCGAGGCCGTGATCCGTGTATCCTGTCCGTCAAAAAAATATGACCTGTCCTATTTTTTTGACGGACAACGGTTCACGGACCCATTCAAGTCAATGGGTCCGTGAAAGAACACGGATGCACACAAGATTGGCATCCGTGTCCGTGATCCGTGGCCGTAGGTTGCTTTCATACAGACGGATCCGAAGATCCGTCTGCATAAAAGCTTTTTCTGATCTAAGTTTTCACTTTGTGAAAACTCATTTCCGACAGTATATTCTAACACAGAGGCGTTCCCATGGTGATGGGGACGCTTCTAGTTAGAATACACTGCAAACTTGGTACAAGACTGCCCCCTGCTGCCTGGCACCACCCGATCTCTTACAGGGGGATATGATAGCACAATTAACCTCTTCAGGTGCGGCACCTAAAGGGGTTAATTGTACTATCATATTCTCCTGTAAGAGATCAGGGCTGCCAGGCAGCAGGGGGCAGACCCCCCCCTCCCCAGTTTGAATATCGTTGGTGGCACAGTGTGTGCCCATCGCCCCCCCCTTCCTCCCTCTATAGTTAAAAATCGTTGGTGGCACAGTGTGTGCCCATCGCCCCCCCCCCTTCCTCCCTCTATAGTTAAAAATCGTTGGTGGCACAGTGTGTGCCCATCGCCCCCCCCTTCCTCCCTCTATAGTTAAAAATCGTTGGTGGCACAGTGTGTGCCCATCGCCCCCCCTTCCTCCCTCTATAGTTAAAAATCGTTGGTGGCACAGTGTGTGCCCATCGCCCCCCCTTCCTCCCTCTATAGTTAAAAATCGTTGGTGGCACAGTGTGTGCCCATCGCCCCCCCCCCCCCCTTCCTCCCTCTATAGTTAAAAATCATACTTACCTGCTTGCTGCTGCGATGTCTGTGACCGGCCGGGAGCTCCTCCTACTGGTAAGTGACAGTTCTTTAGCAATGCACCGCACAGACCTTTCACTTACCAGTAGGAGGAGCTCCCGGCTGGTCACAGACATCGCAGCAGCAGGCAGGTAAGTATGAATCTTCTACAATTGTACTATTGCTAAGTAACCATGGCAACCAGGGATGCAGTAGCTTCCTGGTTGCCATGGTTACCGATCGGAGCCCCAGCGATTAAACTGGGACTCCGATCGGAACTCCGCTGCCACCAATGATGGGGGGGGGGGGGGGATGGAGGGGGGCGATGGTGGGCGCACACTGTGCCACCAATGATTTTTAACTATAGAGGGAGGAAGGGGGGGGGGGGGGGGGCCCATGGGCACACACTGTGCCACCAACGATTTTTAACTATAGCGGGAGGAAGGGGGGGGGCGAAGGGCACACACTGTGCCACCAACGATATTCAAACTGGGGAGGGGGGGGTCTGCCCCCTGCTGCCTGGCAGCCCTGATCTCTTACAGGAGAATATGATAGTACAATTAACCCCTTTAGGTGCCGCACCTGAAGAGGTTAATTGTGCTATCATATCCCCCTGTAAGAGATCGGGTGGTGCCAGGCAGCAGGGGGCAGTCTTGTACCAAGTTTGCAGTGTATTCTAACCTGAAGCGTCCCCATCACCATGGGAACGCCTCTGTGTTAGAATATACTGTCGGAAATGAGTTTCACGAAGTAGCTCATATCCGACAGTATATTCTAACGTAGAGGCGTTCCCATGTTGATGGGGACGCTTCAAGTTATGTTCGGGTGTCCGCCTGGCCGTGCGGAGGCAAGCGGATCCGTCCAGACTTATAATGTAAGTCAATGGGGACGGATCCGTTTGAAGATGACACACTGTGGCTCAATTTTCAAACGGATCCGTCCCCATTGCCTTGCATTGTAATTCAGGACGGATCCGTTTGGCTCCGCACGGCCAGGCGGACGCCAAAACGACTTTTTTTTCATGTCCGTGGATCCTCCAAAAATCAAGGAAGACCCACGGACGAAAAAACGGTCACGGATCACGGACCCCGTTTTTTTCGGACCGTGTAAAAAAACGTTCGTGTGCAGGAGGCCTTACAGTCTGGAAACCAATCTGGACCTAATCCTGCGCTCACAGCTGAGGGTTTAACTTCCGTGTATACAGAACGTTGACCACAGCACTGCCCCTTCAGAGGCTTCGGTGAGTGCGCGTCACCTAAATTGGTCCCCCTCCACCAGTGAGAGCGATGATACTATGACAAGCACCACGGCAGAGCGTCTCCACAGCTTGATAAAGGGCTCCCACCAAAGAGCTCGAAACGTTGCACTGATGAATATGTTGCACTGAAAAGCACTTTTCTACCACTGGTGTTGAAAAACAAGAATGGAATAAAAAAGCAGTGATGTGAATTCTATGGTGTCCCGTCTCCTACTATACAGCACAGCTGAGGGTTTGCTACAATTAGATCTTGCACTGACACATTGTGACAAACCATCAGGAGGGAGAAGTACACTGGTGGTGTATCTGTGACGGGTCACCCCTCACCCATAGAGATCTCACAGCGCCCTGTCCTGCTCCGCCAGTCTCAGGGTATCAGAGGCAATGAGGCACCCCCCACATACTCATCGCACAAGGACTTACCTAGGATGGAGCCAATGATGATCCCAATCCCCAAGACCTTACTGAGCAGAACTTTCAGACATTCAACTGTAAGACAGAAACAAGATGTCTCAGGATTTATCACCATCCCGAGCCATGAGGGAAAGGGTATATGGGTGCACATCTCCTCATACAACAGGGGTGGGTGCAGGTATATACAGGAGGGGCTAGGTGTCCCTCACACTGGGGTGCAGGTATATACAGGAGGGGGTAGGTGTCCCTCACACTGGGGTGCAGGTATATACAGGAGGGGGTAGGTGTCCCTCACACTGGGGTGCAGGTATATACAGGAGGGGGTAGGTGTCCCTCACACTGGGGTGCAGGTATATACAGGAGGGGGTAGGTGTCCCTCACACTGGGGTGCAGGTATATACAGGAGGGGGTAGGTGTCCCTCACACTGGGGTGCAGGTATATACAGGAGGGGGTAGGTGTCCCTCACACTGGGGTGCAGGTATATACAGGAGGGGGTAGGAGTCCCTCACACTGGGTGCAGGTATATACAGGAGGGGTATGAGTCCCTCACACTGGGTGCAGGTATATACAGGAGGGGTATGAGTCCCTCACACTGGGTGCAGGTATATACAGGAGGGGGTATGAGTCCCTCACACTGGGTGCAGGTATATACAGGAGGGGGTAGGAGTCCCTCACACTGGGTGCAGGTATATACAGGAGGGGGTAGGAGTCCCTCACACTGGGTGCAGGTATATACAGGAGGGGGTAGGAGTCCCTCACACTGGGTGCAGGTATATACAGGAGGGGGTAGGAGTCCCTCACACTGGGTGCAGGTATATACAGGAGGGGGTAGGAGTCCCTCACACTGGGTGCAGGTATATACAGGAGGGGGTAGGAGTCCCTCACACTGGGTGCAGGTATATACAGGAGGGGGTAGGAGTCCCTCACACTGGGGTGCAGGTATATACAGGAGGGGGTAGGAGTCCCTCACACTGGGGTGCAGGTATATACAGGAGGGGGTAGGAGTCCCTCACACTGGGGTGCAGGTATATACAGGAGGGGGTAGGAGTCCCTCACACTGGGTGCAGGTATATACAGGAGGGGGTAGGAGTCCCTCACACTGGGTGCAGGTATATACAGGAGGGGGTAGGTGTCCCTCACACTGGGTGCAGGTATATACAGGAGGGGGTAGGAGTCCCTCACACTGGGTGCAGGTATATACAGGAGGGGGTAGGAGTCCCTCACACTGGGTGCAGGTATATACAGGAGGGGTATGAGTCCCTCACACTGGGTGCAGGTATATACAGGAGGGGTATGAGTCCCTCACACTGGGTGCAGGTATATACAGGAGGGGTATGAGTCCCTCACACTGGGTGCAGGTATATACAGGAGGGGTATGAGTCCCTCACACTGGGTGCAGGTATATACAGGAGGGGTATGAGTCCCTCACACTGGGTGCAGGTATATACAGGAGGGGTATGAGTCCCTCACACTGGGTGCAGGTATATACAGGAGGGGTATGAGTCCCTCACACTGGGTGCAGGTATATACAGGAGGGGTATGAGTCCCTCACACTGGGTGCAGGTATATACAGGAGGGGGTAGGAGTCCCTCACACTGGGTGCAGGTATATACAGGAGGGGGTAGGAGTCCCTCACACTGGGTGCAGGTATATACAGGAGGGGGTAGGAGTCCCTCACACTGGGTGCAGGAACATACAGGAGGGGTAGGAGTCCCTCACACTGGGTGCAGGTATATACAGGAGGGGGTAGGAGTCCCTCACACTGGGTGCAGGTATATACAGGAGGGGGTAGGAGTCCCTCACACTGGGTGCAGGTATATACAGGAGGGGGTAGGAGTCCCTCACACTGGGGTGCAGGTATATACAGGAGGGGGTAGGAGTCCCTCACACTGGGGTGCAGGTATATACAGGAGGGGGTAGGAGTCCCTCACACTGGGTGCAGGTATATACAGGAGGGGGTAGGAGTCCCTCACACTGGGTGCAGGTATATACAGGAGGGGGTAGGAGTCCCTCACACTGGGTGCAGGTATATACAGGAGGGGGTAGGTGTCCCTCACACTGGGTGCAGGTATATACAGGAGGGGGTAGGAGTCCCTCACACTGGGTGCAGGTATATACAGGAGGGGGTAGGAGTCCCTCACACTGGGTGCAGGTATATACAGGAGGGGGTAGGTGTCCCTCACACTGGGTGCAGGTATATACAGGAGGGGGTAGGAGTCCCTCACACTGGGTGCAGGTATATACAGGAGGGGGTAGGTGTCCCTCACACTGGGTGCAGGTATATACAGGAGGGGGTAGGAGTCCCTCACACTGGGTGCAGGTATATACAGGAGGGGGTAGGTGTCCCTCACACTGGGTGCAGGTATATACAGGAGGGGGTAGGTGTCCCTCACACTGGGTGCAGGTATATACAGGAGGGGGTAGGAGTCCCTCACACTGGGTGCAGGTACATACAGAAGGGGTATGAGTCCCTCACACTGGGTGCAGGTATATACAGGAGGGGGTAGGTGTCCCTCACACTGGGTGCAGGTATATACAGGAGGGGGTAGGAGTCCCTCACACTGGGTGCAGGTATATACAGGAGGGGGTAGGTGTCCCTCACACTGGGTGCAGGTATATACAGGAGGGGGTAGGTGTCCCTCACACTGGGTGCAGGTATATACAGGAGGGGGTAGGAGTCCCTCACACTGGGTGCAGGTACATACAGAAGGGGTATGAGTCCCTCACACTGGGTGCAGGTATATACAGTAGGGGTAGGTGTCCCTCACACTGGGTGCAGGTATATACAGGAGGGGGTAGGTGTCCCTCACACTGGGTGCAGGTATATACAGGAGGGGGTAGGAGTCCCTCACACTGGGTGCAGGTATATACAGGAGGGGGTAGGTGTCCCTCACACTGGGTGCAGGTATATACAGGAGGGGGTAGGAGTCCCTCACACTGGGTGCAGGTATATACAGGAGGGGGTAGGAGTCCCTCACACTGGGTGCAGGTCCCTTATCAGAGTCTGACAGACAACAGAGGGGGATGTTCCTTCTGAGTTTCGGGATGCGCTGCTAACGAATACTAACAGATAAGATGCTGCAGAAACTCTTTAATCATTAGAATCCTGTTAGTACGGTGCGGAAGTATTGCCTTTTATGAATAACCAATCCAATCATTAGTTTCGCTTTCCACCCCTTTGGTGATGGCCCGATCTGTGGTGTTCTACAATGTCTGCTTGTGAGGAATAGAGGAGAATCTGATTCAGCAGTGTCCGTGTCAGCTCTCCGAGCGCTCAGAACCAAAACATCAATTAGGGGCCCGACAATCATAGAAGCGGGGGTTTGCCCCAACAAAACTTAGCACCTCACGTGGGGCTCAACTAAGAGACACTTCATTGATCTCCCGACAACATGGATAATCCGGACATACATGAAAGACAGCGCTGCAAGGTAAGAGACTCTCACATCTTATCTGTGCCTCCCTGACCGCTTGTCTGGTTCGAGGGTCCATATAAAGTCCTTTTACAGTCGAGTCCATAGCAATAAAGAACCTTGAAAGTTGAAAATGCCTATGATTGTTGGGTGTAGTTTCTGATTATGAGTAACTTTGATTGATGAGGTTTTTGGTCTGGATTTAGGAGTCACAGTTTACATTTTGTTCTTTTCTGTGTTTGGAAAATTGCAGAACATTATAGAAAGGGAAATCTTAGTAACAGAGTACACTAGGTGATATAGTGGGGAAGCTCTGTATACACTGAGGCTCAGTAACAGTACACTAGGTGATATAGTGGGAAAGCTCTGTATACACTGAGGCTCAGTAACAGTACACTAGGTGATATAGTGGTGAAGCTCTGTATACACTGAGGCTCAGTAACAGTACACTAGGTGATATAGTGGGGAAGCTCTGTATACACTGAGGCTCAGTAACAGTACACTAGGTGATATAGTGGTGAAGCTCTGTATACACTGAGGCTCAGTAACAGTACACTAGGTGATATAGTGGGGAAGCTCTGTATACACTGAGGCTCAGTAACAGTACACTAGGTGATATAGTGGGGAAGCTCTGTATACACTGAGGCTCAGTAACAGTACACTAGGTGATATAGTGGGGACACTGAGGCTCAGTACAGAGTACACTAGGTGATATAGTGGTGAAGCTCTGTATACACTGAGGCTCAGTAACAGTACACTAGGTGATATAGTGGGAAAGCTCTGTATACACTGAGGCTCAGTAACAGTACACTAGGTGATATAGTGGTGAAGCTCTGTATACACTGAGGCTCAGTAACAGTACACTAGGTGATATAGTGGGAAAGCTCTGTATACACTGAGGCTCAGTAACAGTACACTAGGTGATATAGTGGGGAAGCTCTGTATACACTGAGGCTCAGTAACAGTACACTAGGTGATATAGTGGGGAAGCTCTGTATACACTGAGGCTCAGTAACAGTACACTAGGTGATATAGTGGTGAAGCTCTGTATACACTGAGGCTCAGTAACAGTACACTAGGTGATATAGTGGGGAAGCTCTGTATACACTGAGGCTCAGTAACAGTACACTAGGTGATATAGTGGGGAAGCTCTGTATACACTGAGGCTCAGTAACAGTACACTAGGTGATATAGTGGTGAAGCTCTGTATACACTGAGGCTCAGTAACAGTACACTAGGTGATATAGTGGGGAAGCTCTGTATACACTGAGGCTCAGTAACAGTACACTAGGTGATATAGTGGGGAAGCTCTGTATACACTGAGGCTCAGTAACAGTACACTAGGTGATATAGTGGGAAAGCTCTGTATACACTGAGGCTCAGTAACAGTACACTAGGTGATATAGTGGGGAAGCTCTGTATACACTGAGGCTCAGTAACAGTACACTAGGTGATATAGTGGGGACACTGAGGCTCAGTACAGAGTACACTAGGTGATATAGTGGTGAAGCTCTGTATACACTGAGGCTCAGTAACAGTACACTAGGTGATATAGTGGGGAAGCTCTGTATACACTGAGGCTCAGTAACAGTACACTAGGTGATATAGTGGGGAAGCTCTGTATACACTGAGGCTCAGTAACAGTACACTAGGTGATATAGTGGGGAAGCTCTGTATACACTGAGGCTCAGTAACAGTACACCAAGTGATATAGTGGGGAAGCTCTGAGGAAACTGGTTAGCTGGCGAAACATGTCGGGGGACAGTCATTGAGGGTGTTTTAGAGCAGGGGAGTAGCCGCAATAAGTGTACTCAGCCTAACACAAGTGTACTCAGCATAAGAATAGGAGGGAGTCTGGAGCCAGCGCGCAGCCTCCAGCCCCTTCTTGAATTACAGTCCAGATAGTGAACGGAGTATAAATTGATCCATTAACAAAAAATAGGCAACACAACTGAGCATTTTTAAATGGTTAGATTTAATGTCAGTAATAATGATTCAGCTGTACGTCAAGATAAGGCAAAAACAGTCTTCGGACTATAGGCAGATTCTGAAGACAATGAGACTTGCTGTGGGGCGACTATATCTCTTACTTTTCCTCCAGCAGAACGGGTGTAAAGCCTCAAAGCAGAAGCTGCAGTTTAGTAAAGACAAGGTTGTGTTTCTAGGACACGGCCTCTCCCATGGAGCTCGCCATCTAACCCCAGAAAGAAAGGATACAAGCGCCCAAAGGAGCACAAAGCCTCCGGGTGTTTTGGGGACGGTGTCATACCGTCGCCCCTGGATTAGACATGCCTCCATGTTAATGCAGCCTCTGTATGATTGTCTGTCACCTGACAGAAGAGGCAGGGAATAATTTCCATACGAAGCTGTGCATAACCTCCGCCCCAGCCCTGGCCATTCCAAAATATGACAAGGAATTTCACCTGTTCTGTTTAGAAATGCAGGGTCACAGCGCGGCTGTACTGACTCAGAAACATGGTGACTTCAGCCAGATTAGACCCTGTCACCAGAGGCGCCCCCTCCTGTGTCAGGGTGGTAGTGCAGGCCATGATAGAAAAGCCTCTGACACTATATTAGACTACACGGTGACTGTACAAACACCCCATGACATACAGGGCATATTAACACAGGTTTAGCCTCAGCATATTTCTATGACCAGGCAGCTCAGACTCCAGTGTGCACTCCTCATGCCGCTAACATTTCCTTCACAAGGTGTACTACTCTGAATCCTGCTACTTTGTTACCAATCACAGATTCAGAAAAAGGGGAAGGGGCATAGAAGGTACGGGCAGCCTCCTAAATGACATGATGGAACATGACCCCCGTGACTGTGTACAAATAATGTCCATGAAAAACCCCTGATAACCCTGAATTTGAGTATTTTGTAGCTGGAAGCAGGTTGATGGGAGAGGATGGCCGGTTCCACACTGGATATGCAGTGGTCCCACAGCATGAGGTAGGGATAGCTGAACCACAGCCACCTCACATGTCAGCGCAAGAGGCGCAGCTGGAGACACTCACTGAGGCGTGGACATTGGCCAAGAGGAAGAAGGTGAACATCTACACGGACTCAAGGTATGCTTTTGGTATTGCACATGACTATGGACACATATGGCGGGCTAGAGACTTTCTAACATCAGCAGGCCAGCCAATTAAAGATAAAGACTCTGTACTTGAACTTATGAACTCTCTGTGATTACCAGAGGAGGTCGCTATTCTTAAGATAAAGGCTCATACAAGATGTACCACGGTGGAAGCAGAAGCCAATGATCGAGCAGACAAGGCAGCCAAACTAGCTGCACTCCAGCCACCCCAGTGAGAGCCTCAAGACCTGAGGACATCTCATTAAGTACATTTCAAAGAATGCTCGAACAAGCCCCTCCTGAGGAAAAAGAACTTTGGGCAAAACAAGGAGCCAAACCTGATGAACATGGAATTTGTAGAATAAAGGACACAATGTGTCTACCCCCGTCTTCTATACCCAACTATAACTCAGGAGGCCCACTCACCTATCAAAAGGTGCCATGGTAAGTGTGGTCAATGCAGGGTTGATTGCTCCAGGATTTTCTACAGCAGCCGCTCGGTTTGTACAAGGATGTATGGTCTGTGCATTGAACAAAGTGGTGAAGACTCCAAGCAAGCACACCCCCCCCCCCCCCCCCAGGCCACTTTACCCGTTCTAGAGACTGCAGATAGGCAGTTGTATATAGTCTAAGGCTACTTTCACACTTGCAGCAGAGTGATCCGGCAAGCAGTTCCCTCGCTGGCAATCTGCATGCAAACGGACAGCATTTGTAGAAGGATCCGGATGCAACCAGATCAGTCTTATAAATGCACTGCAAGAACGGAATAGTGTCTCCGGATGTCATCCGGAGAAACGGATCCATTATATATATTTTTTCCACATTTTTTACCAGTCTGCGCATGCACAGACCGGAATGACGGATCCGGCATTGCGGTATAAATAATCCGGCACTAATAAATTTCAATGTAAATTAATGCCGAATCCAGCTTTTCGGCAACTAATCCGGAATTTTGGACAGAGATAATACTGCAGCATGTCCAAAACAATGTTTAGTTACTGAACTGAAGACATCCTGAGCTGATTTCTCTCCATTCAGAATGCATGGGGATAAAACTGATCAGTTCTTTTCCAGTATTGAGCCCCTAGGACGGAACTCAGTGAGGGGAAAAGAAAATTGCCAGTGTGAAAGTATCCTAAGGTAGGAGTATCGGAATTTGTCCTTGTGTGTCTTGATCTCTTTAGCAAAGCAGCTGGTCAGTGAGCTGGTGTGCAGGCATGGTGTCCCTGAAGTTACTGAATCAGACAGGGGTTCCCACTTCACAGGAGAACATTGAGGGAAGTGATGCAGGCTTTAGGGGGTCACCCAAGCTTTCCATGCAGCATACCATCCCCAAAGCAGCGGCTGCATTGAGCGCCTAAATGGCACGCTCAAATTGCAAATTCAGGAAGCCATGTAGGAAACTCAGTGGTCTCGGCCAGAGTATTTGCCTTTAGCCTTATACTCAGTCAGGACCACTCCAAAGAGAAAGACAGTATTATCCCCATTTGAGATTCTGTTTGGAATCGTGTATCCAGATTAGGATTGTATTTCCCCACAACAGTTGCAAATAAACTATGATGGCCTAACAAGCTACATGCGGGCCCTCACAAAGAGGCTTAAGCACACCCATAAACAAGTGCTTGCTTCCCTTCCAGATCCAGTAGAAGGAACACACAGTATGCAACCAGGAGACATGTGAGGAGAGGCCTGGATCCCAGATTTGATGGTCCTTTCTAAGTCCTGTTGAATACTGCCATTTAGGCGCTCAACACAGCCACTGCTTTGGGGATGGTATGATGCATGGAAAGCTTGGGAGACCCCTAAAGCCTGCATCACTTCCCTCATTACTTCTCCTGTGTAGTGGGAACCCCCGTCTGATTCAATAACTTCAGGGACACCATACCTGCACACCAGCTCACTGACCAGCTTCTTTGCATTTGCTACTGGGATGGCTTCCGGCCACCCTGAAAAGAGATCAACACATACGACGACAAATTCCTATACTCCTACCTTAGGAAGTTGTATACAGTCTATCTGCAGTCTCTGAAACGGGTAAAGTGGCCTGGGGGTCTGCTCGCTTGGAGTCTTCACCACTTGACCGGGATTGTTCAATGCACAGACCATACATCCTTGTACAAACCGAGCGGCTGCTGTAGAAAATCCTGGAGCAACCCACCCTGCATTGACCACACTTACCATGGCATTTTTTGATAGGTGAGTGGGCCTACTGAGCCATAGCTGGGTATAGAGGACGGGGTAGACACATTGTGTCCTTGATTCTCCAAATTCCATGTTCATCAGGTTTGGCTCCTTGTTTTGCCCAAAGTTCTTTTTCCCCTGGAGGGCCTTGTTCGAGCATTCTTTGAAATGTACGTACAGAAATGTCCTCAGGTCTCGAGGCTCTCACTGGGGTGGCGTCAGCATTTAGTGGCTGGAGTGCAGCTTGTTTGGCTGCCTTGTCTGCTCGATCATTGCCTTTTGCTTCCACCCTGGTACATCTTGTGTGAGCCTTTATCTTAATAATAGCAACCTCCTCTGGTAATCAGAGTTCATAAGTTCAAGTACAGAGTCTTTATCTTTAATTGGCCGGCCTGCTGATGTTAGAAAGTCTCTAGCCGCCATATGGGCCCATAGTCATGTGCAATACCAAAAGCGTACCTCGAGTCCATGTAGATGTTCACCTTCTTCCCCTTGGCCAATGTTCACGCCTCAGTGAGTGCCTCCATATGCGCCTCTTGCGCTGACATGTGAGGTGCCTCTTGCGCTGACATGTGAGGTGGCCGTGGTTCAGCTATCCCTACCTCATGCTGTGTGACCACTGCATATCCAGTGTGAAACCGGCCGTCCTCTCCAATCAACCTGCTTTCATCTACAAAATACTCAAAAAACAGGGTTATCAGGGGGTTTTCATGGACATGATTAACTCCTGACGTTTCTTGTTGCATTATTTGTACACAGTCACGGGGGGTCATGTTCCATCATGTCATTTAGGAGGCTGCCTGTACCTTCTATGCCCCTTCCCCCATTTCTGAATCTGCGATTGGTAACAAAGTAGCAGGATTCAGAGTAGTACACCTTGTGAAGGAAATGTTAGCGGCATGAGGAGTGCACACTGGAGTCTGAGCTGCCTGGTCATAGAAATATGCTGAGGCTAAACCTGTGTTAATATGCCCTGTATGTCATGGGGTGTTTGTACAGTCACCGTGTAGTCTAATATAGTGTCAGAGGCTTTTTCTATCATTGCCTGCGCTGCCGCCCTGACACGGGAGGGGGCGCCTCTGGCGACAGGATCTAATCTGGCTGAAAAGTACACCGCTGGCGGTCACCATGTTTCTGAGTCAGTACAGCCGCGCTGTGACCCTGCATTTCTGAACAGAACAGGTGAAATTCCTCGTCATATTTTGGAATACCCAGGGCTGGGGCCGAGGTTATGCACAGCATCAATGTATGGAAATTATTCATTGCCTCTTCTGTCAGGTGACAGACAATCATACAGAGGCTGCATTAACATGGAGGCATATCTAATCCAGGGGCGACAGTATGACACCAGCCCCAAAAACACCCGGAGGCTTTGTGCTCCTATGGGCGCTTGTATCCTTTCTTTCTGGGGTTAGATGGCGAGCTCCATGGGAGAGGCAGTGTCCTAGAAATACAACCTTGTCTTTACTAAACTGCAGCTTCTGCTTCGAGGCTTTACACCCGTTCTGCTGGAGGAAAAGTAAGAGATAGTCGCCCCACAGCAAGTCTCACTGTCTTCAGCACACAGGAGCAAGTCATCCACGTGTTGTAACAGGAGCACTGAGCCGGCGGTGCTCAGTCTGTAAGGACAGATGGCAGAGCCCGTGTATACGTGGTCGGGGAGTTTGTAAAACTGTCACCTTGTTAACTTCTCTAAGATCATGAACCATCCTGTAACTGACAGGCTGTCCCTTAACTGGTTTCTTCTTTATTGGGAACAGCGGGGTATTAGCAGGAGATACTGTTTTTATCAATACACCGGCCTGGAGAAAAGCATCAATCTGACTGGCCCCTGCTATCTCCTGGGCATGACTGAGGGGGTACTGCTTCACTCGAGGGGGCCGACATCCTGGCTTAAGATGCACAGTGACCGGAGACACCGGGAGTTTCCCTATGTCTGTTTTTGATGTTGCCCATAAAGCCTTCGATACCACCGCACCTGAGGGGTTAACTGCCGCTGATCGCAGCTCCCTGTCAGAGGCAGGGTGCCGGCTATGTTATTCTGCTGCCTCCTATATTAAAAGTTAAAGACGAACTTTCATGGGTCCCGGACTTTGTTAAGTAGCGGCGCCCAGGGATCTCCCTGCACTTACTATTATTCGTGGGCACCACTCCGTTCGCCCGTTGTGGCCCCCATTACCATCTCCTGCTCCATATGCAAATTACTACTATCGGAGCAATGGGCAGGAGACATCAGCTTCTCTCCTGGGCGTTCCTTCTCCATGTTGGGCGCCAGGTTTTGTTGGGGCAAAACCCCCACCTCTATGACTGTCCGGGTTTTAAATAAAGTTTTCTTGAGGAGCGCTCGAAGAGCGGACACAGACACACTGCTCAATTATTTTATAACACCACCAAAGGGGTGCAAAACGAAACTAATGATTTGATCGGTTATTCATAAAAGGCAATACTTCCGCACCATACTAACAGGATTTTAATAATTTGAGTGTTTGCAGGTACACACGGGAGGGCTAGGTTTCCCTTTAGGGCTCTTTCACACTTGCGTTCTTTTCTTCCGGCATAGAGCCCTGACGACGGAACTCTATGCCGGAAGAATCCTGATCAGGATTATCCTAATGCATTCTGAATGGAGAGAAATCCGTTCAGGATGCATCAGGATGTCTTCAGTTCCGGACCGGAACGTTTTTTGGCCGGAGAAAATACCGTAGCATGCTGCGCTTTTTGCTCCGGCCAAAAATCCTGAAGACTTGCCGCAAGGCCGGATCCGGAATAATAGCCCATTGAAAGGCATTGATCCGGATCCGGCCTTAAGCTAAACGTCGTTTCGGCGCATTGCCGGATCCGACGTTTAGCTTTTTCTCAATGGTTACCATGGCTGCCGGGACGCTAAAGTCCTGGCAGCCATGGTAAAGTGTAGCGGGGAGCAGCATACTTACTGTCTGTGCGGCCCCCGGGGCGCTCCAGAGTGACGTCAGGGCGCCCCACGCGCATGGATCACGTGATCACATGGCACGTCACCTGACGTCATTCTGGAGCGCCCCGGGAGCCGCACGGGCTGTAAGTATACCGCTCCCCACTACTACTATGGCAACCGGGACTTTAATAGCGTCCCGGCTGCCATAGTAACACTGAACGCATTTTAAATGACGGATCCGTCTTCAAATGCTTTCAGTTCACTTGCGTTTTTCCGGATCCGGCGTGTAATTCTGGCAAGTGGAGTACACGCCAGATCCGGACAATGCAAGTGTGAAAGAGGGCTAACACTGGGTGCAGGTATATACAGGAGGGCTAGGTTTCCCTTACACTGGGGTGCAGGTACATACAGGAGGGGTAGGTGTCCCTTACACTGGGGTGCAGGTACATACAGGAGGGCTAGGTTTCCCTTACACTGGGGTGCAGGTACATACAGGAGGGGTAGTTTTCCCTCACACTGGGGTGCAGGTATATACAGGAGGGGTAGGTGTCCCTTACACTGGGTGCAGGTACATACAGGAGAGGTAGGTGTCCCTCACACTGGGGTGCAGGTACATACAGGAGGGGTAGGTGTCCCTCACACTGGGGTGCAGGTACATACAGGAGCGTAGGTTTCCCTTACACTGGGTGCAGGTACATACAGGAGCGTAGGTTTCCCTTACACTGGGTGCAGGTACATACAGGAGGGGTAGGTTTCCCTTACACTGGGTGCAGGTACATACAGGAGGGGTAGGTGTCCCTTACACTGGGTGCAGGTACATACAGGAGAGGTAGGTTTCCCTTACACTGGGTGCAGGTACATACAGGAGGGGTAGGTTTCCCTTACACTGGGTGCAGGTACATACAGGAGAGGTAGGTTTCCCTTACACTGGGTGCAGGTACATACAGGAGGGGTAGGTTTCCCTTACACTGGGTGCAGGTACATACAGGAGGGGTAGGTGTCCCTCACACTGGGTGCCGGTACATACAGGAGGGGTAGGTGTCCCTTACACTGGGTGCAGGTACATACAGGAGAGGTAGGTTTCCCTTACACTGGGGTGCAGGTACATACAGGAGGGGTAGGTTTCCCTTACACTGGGTGCAGGTACATACAGGAGGGGTAGGTGTCCCTCACACTGGGTGCAGGTACATACAGGAGGGGTAGGTTTCCCTTACACTGGGGTGCAGGTACATACAGGAGGGGTAGGTTTCCCTTACACTGGGTGCAGGTACATACAGGAGGGGTAGGTGTCCCTCACACTGGGGTGCAGGTACATACAGGAGGGGTAGGTTTCCCTTACACTGGGTGCAGGTACATACAGGAGGGGTAGGTTTCCCTTACACTGGGTGCAGGTACATACAGGAGGGGTAGGTTTCCCTTACACTGGGTGCAGTGCATAGTGGGTGATCTGGAATATACCATTCAGCTGGGCGGGGGGGGGGGGGTTATACCGTGAAGCAGGTTGTAGTTGAGGAAGAACTCATCATGGCAGCGCTCAGGGAGAATCCCCGGGACCAGCAGTCCCCGTATCGTGTCCATTCCGTCAAGTATGGATCAGCCGGTGGGCTTCTCACTTCCTGAAATATCTGTCACAGAGGTGACGTCACATCCGTCAGCCTCGGACAGCCATATTGAGTGAGGTATTTGAATTTCCGCTACAGCAGTCCTGAAGACACACTGCCCTTACTGCCCATGCGCGCAGCTATCCTAAGGCGAGCAAACACCGGAGACACCGGAATATCAGAAGGGTGGAAATCACGGACCAACTGCGGTTCCCTGACTGAGGTAGCAGGACGCTCTTGTGAGGAAAAGGCGGGAAAGTACGCGACGCGCTGGCCACGCCCCTTTAAAACAACGCCTCCGATCGTGGGCGGGAAAAGCGTGTTAATTTGTGAAAGACTTGAGGACCTGAGGCGGCCGCCATCTTACTGCCCCAGAATCAGCCCGGGGGTCCTTGTGGTGGGCTGTTCATGGTGAGTGGGAGGTGCAGGGTTCATGTTCTCAGGTCCCCCATTACTGGTAATTCACCACTTCCCTTATTAATGGTCTGAGGACATCTGACAACATGGATGCTCAGGAGTTTCAGCATTATGAGGAGAGCCACCCTCCAAATGATGAGGAGATGCATAGAGGTGGGGGTCTCCGGGAGTTGTGCGCAGGGACGGTGGCGCTCTGCTCCTTCTATTATGTCCGCCTGATGAAGGAAAGAAGAAGACGTGAATATGAACGTCGAAGGAGAATTTCCCGTTTCCAACGTTCCAAGGCGAGGGAGAGCCTGCGCTTTGCTGTCCTGGCGACGACCCGACTGTTGAGCGGCAGTGGAGTGTCCGCCACATCGACTGCGCCAATTACCGAGTGGCAGGGCGCTCACTTTCAGCCCTTGGCGCTCTGGAGCACCATGATGGAGAAAGCCTTGACCAGCTCTGACTGGATCGAGAGCTTTCGAGTGACAAAGTCCACTTTCGTTTATTTGTGCGATCAGCTTCGACCAGTCATTGAGAAAATGGGCTCCAACGTACGCCACACCATCCCGGCAGAAGTACGCTTGGCCATGACTTTATGGCGCCTTGGTTCTTCATGTGAATATCGAGCCATTGAGAAAATATTTGGAGTCTCACGTTCAACTATTTGTAAGGTTGTTCGGGACGTTTGCCAGGCGGTGGTCTCCTTTCTGACCCCCAAGTTCATTTCCATTCCTCAAGGAGACGTTCTGCGTGACACAATGAAAGGCTTCGAGCGACATTTTGGCACACCCCAGCTGGCCGGGGTCATAGGCACTTTCCATGTCGTTGTAGACCCCCCTCAGGAACGTGCCGGGCAGTATTTCAATACCAAAGGTTGGCATTCTGTGGTTCTCCAGGCTGTGGTAGACTCCGACCATTGCTTCTGGGATCTAAATATTGGAAGTCCTGGAAACCTCTCCGACACTCAGGTCTTATTGACTTCTGAGCTTTATGAGTCGGGTATGGAAGGAACTCTGTTCCCTAACACAACGTACTGCGTGGATGGAGTCGACATACCCATCCACTTGTTAGGGTCCCGCTCATATCCCCTGCTGCCCTGGCTGATGACGCCCTTCTCTAAAGAGTCAAATCCAGAACGTTCAGAACTGAATGTGCAGTTTTCGTCCATCCTTAGTGTGGCACAAGTCGCTTTTGGACGCCTCAAGGGTCGTTGGTGTTGTCTGTTGAAACACAGTGACTCGGATCCCTCGTTTCTCCCCACTTTAATTGCCGCTTGCTGCACACTCCATAATATCTGTGAGTCCCGTGGAGATCCGTTCCAAGAGCATTGGTCAGAAGAAGCCTTCGAGGAAGAGTTAGAACAGCCAAGTGAGTGTGACGAGGATGACTTGGAGCCAGAAGGAACATCTGAGGGGATCCGAGATGCCCTGGCCAAACACGTACGGGCACAGAATGCTGGAATGTGACGTTCCAAACGGTTAATAATACCATATCATGACAGCCGTTCTAAGTATCATGACATATAAGCAGCTCTGAAACCCCAAACCACATGCCTCTTTAGGCAACGTGGGCAGTTTATTTTACTTGTATAGTGCTTACATATTCTGCAGAACTGTACAGACATTATCTCTCACTGTCCCCAGGAGCTCACAATCTAAATTCCCTATCAAGGATGTCTGGAGTGTGGAGGGAAACACGGATAGAATATACAAACTTCATGCTTATGTTGTCCTTGTTCAGATTCAAGTGCTGCAAGGCACCAGTGCTAACCGCTGAGCCACCGCTAACCGCTGAGCCACCGCTAACCACTGAGCCACCGTGATGCTGTAAATGAGCTGCGATACTAGTTGCACTGTGCTGCTTGAGATGAGTAGATTCCCCCTATCTAGAGTCCATGCAGTCAAGGTTTTCGATGGCCATAAGTATAAAGACTGATGTGGATAGTTTATGGTTGTGCAAGATCCATTCTGTTTTGCCCATTGGCCTATAATGGGTTCTGCTCTTTTTACCTCTGGATAGGGTAGAACAGGCTGCACTATTCCTACCATGATCAAAAGTAATGCACGTGAGAGGGGTTGTCCCACAGGATAGGGGATATTTGTCTGATCGGCAGGGGCCCGACTGCTGGGGCCACCAACAATCTCAAAAACAGTGGCCAGTGCCTCTCCATTTGAATGGGTGTCCGCCACGCCATTCTACACTGTTGGACTGCCGGAGATAGCCAAATACAAGCGCTTGGCTGGATGTGAGCGGCGACTCCGCTGGGGAGCATGGACACCTGCTCTCCTGCCTATCAGACAGTTAAGTTATCATAATGGGACAACCCCTTTCACCGCCTAACGCAGGGATGCGTCCTGCGGGCGGGCGGTTTGTTCCTCGTAGTCGCATATACACGTCATCAACGCGCGCTCACGGGAGCGCGCGTTCACAGGATCGCAAGGTAAACGAGTTGATCTAAAGCCTGCCTGCCAGATGCGATTATTTTTATTTTTTTTAACCCCAAAAAGGTATATTAGACGCTGTTTTGTTAACAGCGTCTAATATACCTGCTACCTGGTCCTCTGGTGGTCCCTTTTGCTTGGATCGACCACCAGAGGACACAGGCAGATCTGTAAGTAGCACCAATCACTACACTCAACCCCCCCCGTCACTTATTAACCCCTGATCACCCCATATAGACTCCGTGATCACCCCCTGTTATTGATCACCCCCCTGTAATTGATTACCCCCCTGTAAGGCTCCATTCAGACGTCCGTATGTGTTTTTTCGTGAGGGGTATGGCAAGTTCATGTAAAATTGTATTTTTTGTCACAAGTTAGTGGAATATGAGACTTTGTAAGAGGAAAAAAATCATTTTCTGCTAACTTGTGCCAAAAAAAGTATATTCTAGGAACTCGCCATGCCCCTCACGGAATACCTTGGGGTGTCTTCTTTCCAAAATGGGGTCACTTGTGGGGTATTTATACTGCCCTGGTATTTTAGAGGCCCTAAAGCGTGAGAAGTAGTTTGGAATCCAAATGCGTAAAAAATGCCCTGTGAAATCCTAAAAGTACATATTGGAATTTGGGCCCCTTTGCCCACCTAGGCTGCAAAAAAGTGTCACACATGTGGTATCGCCGTACTCAGGAGAAGTAGGGCAATGTGTTTTGGGGTGTATTTTTACATATACCCATACTGTGTGTGAGAAATGACAACTTAAAAAAAAAATATATAAAAAGTTGGCAATTTACAGAGATATTTCTCTCACACAGCATGGGTTTATGTAAAAATATACCCCAAAACACATTGCCCAACTTCTCCTGAGTACGGCGATACCACATGTGTGACACTTTTTTGCAGCCTAGGTGCGTAAAGGGGCCGAAAGTCGAACGAGTACCTTTAGGCTTTACAGGGTTGCTCACAATTTAGCCCCGCCTAAAATGCCAGAACAGTAAACACACTCCACAAATGACCCCATTTCGGAAAGTAGACACCCCAAGGTATTCGCTGAGGGGCATATTGAGTCCATGAAAGATTGTGATTTTTGTCACAAGTTAGCGGAAAGGGAGACTTTGTGAGAAAAAAAATCTATTTCTGCTAACTTGTGCCAAAAAAACAAAAACTTCCATGAACTCACCATGCCCCTCACGGAATACCTTGGGGTGTCTTCTTTCCAAAATGAAAGTAGCCTGACTCCACAGTAGCTGTATTATTCACAGGCCCTCGTACTTATATGGGTGTAACGGCTGAAGCTCCTAAATAGCTGCACAAACCTTCAGAAGCAGGGAGGCACTTACCTCCCATCTGTCAGCAGGGGGACAGTACGAAGGTCATAACATATAGCACCACATTTATCAAGCTCCCTGGACACCGTTGTATTTCACTCATCTGTCTTTCATTTGCGAAGTATTTATTAAAAGTCGCACATCTGTTGATGATATTGACTCATTGTATCGCTATTAGTCTGCCCCCTGGTGGTTGTTTTTAAGTTAGACAGGTTCATATTCACTAAGAGCGGTCTCATGTATTTGTGCATAAAAAAAGTCACATCTGAGGAAAGTCGCACTTCACAGACGAAGAAAAGTGCGCCAGCCCTGGGGTGGAGTAGAAATCAGACTGTTTTTGTGACTAGTTCAGGCACAAAAAAAGGCGCACCTACATAAATGGGTTGGTATAAAGCGACAAAGGCAACAAAAATAGCACTGTCTAAAACAGGCGCGGACACTGTAGTAGTTCCTGTCTCACTGGGCATTAATTATACCGTAATGCTCACACACCGTGGTTTCATACGGCTGGGATGGCGGTGATGCACAAGTCATGGTATTCTCCCAGCACAACCTCTCTGGTTTCCTAAAATGCAGGCGTCCTTTTCAGCATACATAACTTCCATGTTGTATGAGTTTTTGTGACACTCAAAGTTTTTATTACATTCTTTTCCTATAATGAAACATAGAGATGCAGCACAGTCATGGTGGTAAAGAGCAGGTCTTGTGGGCGCTGCTCTGGAGCTCTAGACTTCTGCTTTTCATCACTTTTCTGGGTTCAGATAATCCAGCATCACAGCAGCAATGTTCTGCCCCGATACTTCCCAGGCCTTCACTTCTATAGATATTGCTGTTAGGCCTCCTTCACACCACAGGCTGCACCCAGGCTCCGTCTGGCCCACAGGGGAACAGGTGAATCCCTCGGTGGGCTCCTAGTCCCCCAGCCTCTGCACAAGTGGCACCTGGCATTGTCACGACCCTTGGTAAGGTCGTGACTCTGTGTCTGCACGTGCGGTTGCCGTTGGCAACGTGGTTTGCATGTGAGGCATTTTTCCTTGGTTGTGGTGTTTCCCCATTTTGGTTTACACATGGTTAATGATTAGTGGTGTGGTAGGTGAGACCTCTGGCCTCCTTATATGTTGGTGTGTTGGAGCCTGAGGTCAGAGTTTGCTTGTCAGTCTGTGTAGGAGCTTTGCTCCCTGACTGTTCCTGTCTGTGTGAGCCATCCTTATTTGTTATATTGTTTACCTTGCCCTGGCTGTGTGTCCCCTCCGGTGTGTTTCTGTTATTCCTCCGCCACGTGGTGTATGTTGTGTTGCTGTGCTATTTACCTGCCCTACTGTTTTCTCCTAAAGTCTTGCACCCTGCCAGCTACTGGGCCTCTGGCGACACCATTCATCCGTGGTGTTGGATTAATGGGTGGTCTCTGCCCTGTCTTCAGTCCTAGGGCATAGCAGGGATACCTAGGGTCCTAGGTTGGTGAGCATGAGCCCCCTTACCTTCTGAGGCGGCTCATGCACTAGGAGTCTAGGGAGATTTCAGGGTTGCGTTAGATGGTGACCTGCTATCTGGGGTAACTGCCACTGTCATTGTACGGAGGGGGGTTTCCCCTACTCCCCGCCGTGACAGCCATTGACTGCACTAAATCAATATGGGCAGCGTGCAGCATCTCACTCAGCCTATGTTCATTTTAAAGTTTATTACTATAGATGCATCTGATGGCTGAGATGACTTCTAGGCACAGTGGCAGGCCAGTTGACATCCTCATTTCCAGCGACCTGCCTGCTAAAAGTCCATACAGGGGCCCCCATAATCATCCTGTAGCATCTCGCTACTGCTGCCTGTGTGTGAGCAGGTATTATATGCATGGAGCTTTACAGTGGGCCCTCAGAATGTTCTTTACAGTGGGCCCTCAGAATGTTCTTTACAGGGGGGCCCTTGTGACACGAGTGTGATCGACGCTGGTGACATATTTGTGGAGATGTTCTCATGCTGGATATTTTTTTTTCGGTTGTTAGGTACAGTCGGCGGTACTGTTGGGGCGATTTCATGACAACAGACCGGCCCTGTCAGTAATATGCCATTCTTGTTCACATCAGGGCATGTTACAGTGTATTAGTGCAGACAGGACACAGCAGCAGCACAAGTGTCATGTCCTGAATGCCAGCTGATTGCTCTAAAGGTCCCTTTACATAGGCCAAGCCAGTGATCGGGCACAAGAGCGCTCATTCCTGATAATTGCCCTGATGCAGACATCATTGAGTGAAAGCATCCCTGCCTTGGTTGCCCATATAATCATTTCTGGGCCACAGATCATGCTATCTTCTCCCCTTATACAGAGGAGGCCAGTTTTACTTGAGCATTCAGTCTGGGAAGCATCCTGAGCATTGTAATGCTTTATGATGCTGAGAATTGCAGTCTCACCACAGGTCTGCTGAACTGCAGTCACGTAATGCCGTGTCCTGTGCTCCCGTAATGCCGTGTCCTGTGCTCCCGTAATGCCGTGTCCTGTGCTCCCGTAATGCCGTGTCCTGTACTAACGTAATGCCGTGTCCTGTGCTCCCGTAATGCCGTGTCCTGTGCTCCCGTAATGCCGTGTCCTGTGCTCCCGTAATGCCGTGTCCTGTGCTCCCGTAATGCCGTGTCCTGTGCTCCCGTAATGCCGGGTCCTGTACTAACGTAATGCCGGGTCCTGTACTAACAATGCACTGACTACAGATGCTGTGGGAATTCATAGCATCATAATTCATTATATTGCTGTGAGTTCACTTCAGAGGAGCAGTGCTCGGTCTGGGAAATACTTCTCCCACACTGAGCTGGAGGCGCTGGTGTGAAGGTGGCCATACACTGATGTAATGTGAGCAGAACGAGGTATGGACAAGGGTTCAGCCTCTGACAGTCATTACGGAAAATGAAATATGGAACTGAAACTTCGAAGTTTCAGAACCTCATCACATAGGGATGAATTGTTATTTATATAGCGGGTATTTATACCCGCTATAATGTGCTCAGTACAACCGTCATACAATGTATATACCGTACATGTCTGTAATGTATGGGCCTTCTCTACAGGCGGTGGCTCTATGATGTGCTATATCACAGCTGTAGTACACATCTGTATGTATGGCGGCTTTGAGGCCTGTAATGTATGGGCCTTCTCTACAGGCGGTGGCTCTGTGATGTGCTATATCACAGCTGTAGTACACATCTGTATGTATGGCGGCTGTGAGGCCTGTAATGTATGAGCCTTCTCTACAGGCGGTGGCTCTATGATGTGCTATATCACAGCTGTAGTACACGTCTATGTATGGCGGCTGTGAGGCCTGTAATGTATGGGCCTTCTCTACAGGCCGTGGCTCTATGATGTGCTATATCACAGCTGTAGTACACGTCTATGTATGGCGGCTGTGAGGCCTGTAATGTATGGGCCTTCTCTACAGGCCGTGGCTCTGTGATGTGCTATATCACAGCTGTAGTACACGTCTGTATGTATGGCGGCTGTGAGGCCTGTAATGTATGGGCCTTCTCTACAGGCGGTGGCTCTATGATGTGCTATATCACAGCTGTAGTACACGTCTATGTATGGCGGCTGTGAGGCCTGTAATGTATGGGCCTTCTCTACAGGCGGTGGCTCTATGATGTGCTATATCACAGCTGTAGTACACGTCTGTATGTATGGCGGCTGTGAGGCCTGTAATGTATGGGCCTTCTCTACAGGCGGTGGCTCTATGATGTGCTATATCACAGCTGTAGTACACGTCTGTATGTATGGCGGCTGTGAGGCCTGTAATGTATAGGCCTTCTCTACAGGCGGTGGCTCTATGATGTGCTATATCACAGCTGTAGTACACGTCTATGTATGGCGGCTGTGAGGCCTGTAATGTATGGGCCTTCTCTACAGGCGGTGGCTCTATGATGTGCTATATCACAGCTGTAGTACACGTCTGTATGTATGGCGGCTGTGAGGCCTGTAATGTATGGGCCTTCTCTACAGGCGGTGGCTCTATGATGTGCTATATCACAGCTGTAGTACACGTCTATGTATGGCGGCTGTGAGGCCTGTAATGTATGGGCCTTCTCTACAGGCAGTGGCTCTATGATGTGCTATATCACAGCTGTAGTACGCGTCTGTATGTATGGCGGCTGTGAGGCCTGTCATGTATGGGCCTTCTCTACAGGCGGTGGCTCTATGATGTGCTATATCACAGCTGTAGTACGCGTCTGTATGTATGGCGGCTGTGAGGCCTGTCATGTATGGGCCTTCTCTACAGGCGGTGGCTCTATGATGTGCTATATCACAGCTGTAGTACGCGTCTGTATGTATGGCAGCTGTGAGCCCTGTAATGTATGGGCCTTCTCTACAGGCGGTGGCTCTATGATGTGCTATATCACAGCTGTAGTACACGTCTGTATGTATGGCGGCTGTGAGGCCTGTAATGTATGGGCCTTCTCTACAGGCGGTGGCTCTATGATGTGCTATATCACAGCTGTAGTACACGTCTGTATGTATGGCGGCTGTGAGGCCTGTAATGTATGGGCCTTCTCTACAGGCGGTGGCTCTATGATGTGTTATATCATAGCTGTAGTACACGTCTGTATGTATGGCTGCTGTGATGCCTGTAATGTATGGGCCTTCTCTACAGGCCATGGCTCTACAGCTCTTCTTAAGCTACTTTCATACTTGCGTTTGGGGTTCCGCTAGTGAGATCCGTTTGAAGGCTCTCACAAGCGGCCCCGAACGGATCCGTACATCCCTAATGCATTCTGAATGGATGTGGATCCATTCAGAATGCATCAATTTGGCTCCGTTCCGCCTCCATTCCGCTCAGGAGACGGACACCCAAATGCTGCTTGCAGCGTTTTGGTGTCCGCCTGGCCGTGCGGAGCCAAACGGATCCGTCCTGACTTACAATGCAAGTCAATGGGGACGAATCCGTTTGACGTTGACACAATATGGTGCAATTGCAAACGAATCCGTCCCCCATTGACTTTCAATGTAAAGTCAGGAGTCCCTATTAATATACCATCAGATCGGAGTTTTCTCCAATCCGATGGTATATTTTAACTTGAAGCGTCCCTATCACCATGGGAACGCCTCTATGTTAGAATATACCATAGGATTTGAGTTAGATCGTGAAAACTCAGATCCGACAGTATATTCTAACACAGAGGCGTTCCCATAGTGATGGGGACGCTTCAAGTTTGAATATACTAAGAACTGTGTACATAACTGCCCCCAGGCAGCAGGGGCCAGACCCCCCCTCCCTCCCCAATATTAAAAGCATTGGTGGCCAGTGCGCCCCCCCCGCCCCCTCCCCAATATTAAAAGCATTAGTGGCCAGTGCCGCTCCCTCCCTCCCCAGTATTAAAAGCATTGGTCGCCAGTGCGGACCCCCTCCCTCCCCAGTATTAAAAGCATTGGTGACAGTGGCCACAGGCTAACAACCCCCCTCCCCCCCATCATTGGTGGCAGCGGAGCGGCATTTCCGATCAGAGTCCCAGTTTAATCGCTGGGGCTCCGATCGGTTACCATGGCAGCCAGGACGCTACTGCAGGTTAGGGGTGACAGACAGGTGTGGGTCCCACCCCTGGGACCTTATCCTACCTAGAGAACAGGGTCCCCAAAGTGAAGAAGAGCACACCACGCGGGTGCTCTCCATTCATTACTGTGGGCGTTCCAGTAAGTGCGCAGTGAGCAGAGGGTGGCCGCACGTGTGTGCGCTCTCCTTCACTTCAGGAGCCCAGTGTTGGAGATGTGGGACCTGCACCTATCTGACATTGATGGCAAATCCTAGCAATATGCCATCAGGATCCCAGGTGAGGACACCTCTTTAAGATGGCAGAAATCTGCCCTGACCTAGTGCTTCTCACACAGCTGATGGTTTGCTGTAATTGTCCCGTCTAGACAGTCAGTTCTGGTCCACACTGATGCACTTTAGCACACTGTCAGAACCAAGGCTGGTTATATTGTCACAAACCCTCAGCTGTGAGAAGGATCATGTTATGCACAGGTTTTAAGCCAATGGACGTAGAGAAGAATGTTTTCTGTTCACTGTGGTGAGGAACCGAAACACGAAGTACATGCAGAAGTGGCAAAGCTTTTCATTAGGCTTTGAATGTGCTTCATTTCCAAAAAGCTGGAGTGCCCCTTTAAGATGAAGCAGAAGATTTGGCCTCCATTGTGTTTTTTGCCACGTCCCCATCTCCACATCGGTTGTTTAACTTGCTCTTGTGAAATAGACCTCGTGATTCCATTGAGGAAGTGCAAGGGTCAGGCTCGGAAGCTGAGCTCGGCATTTTCACACAAAACCGGAACAAGGACACATGATCCTGACGCCACAACAGATAACATGCGGTGTTACAGGAAACGGCGATGGGTTGTGCACCCCCCCTTTCCCCATTGTGTTCTTCTATTGAGCTGAGGGTCACTGACCACATGAATGAAGCATCTCAGACTCTTTAATTGTTTGTGATCTGCCTGCCGGGGGGTGGGTGAAGGCACCTGGAGATGATAATCATTAGTTGTGTTCTGTGGGCCTATACCTATCGCCTCGTTCCCCCCCATCTTGTACATACACTGACACCTGCTCGAATCAGAGAAGATATGTTTAATGGTGTTTGGTGCGGGGACATGGCACTTCCTTCCTGGGTGGCCCTCATAGTGGTTGGTAACCTCTTTGACTCCGCTGACGGGCGACAATGTAAGCGATAACAACAATCAAAACCAGTGCCACCAGGATGACCCCAACAACGATCGGGACTGTCATACTGGGCGGTCCATTAGAACATTTCATTTCTGGAGAAACAAAGACATAAAAAAATGGATTATATAGCACATGGCCACATGGATCCCATAGGCTGATGGGGTCACCAAGATAACTCACCTCGTCCGTAGGTTCCTCCTTCCAGTTTGAAGGCCTGAGCCCTGACATTCATGACTGAGAAGAAGACTTTTGAGGTCACTTGAATGTCCACCTTTTCACAAGAGAAGGAACGTCCAAGAGGAGTAACCATGGCCTTAAGACTCGTGTTATCAGATTTCTCAGGTCCTGGAAAAACCAAACTCATATTCATGAGCACGAACAGGATTATTAAATGAATATATGCCCCAGAGCATGGACAGGATTATTACATGAGGATACACCCCAGAACATTGACAAGATTATTACATGATTATACGCCCCAGAGCATGGACAGCATTATTATATGAGGATACACCCCAGAACATGGACAGGATTATTACATGAGGATACACCCCAGAGCATGGACAAGATTATTACGTGAGGATAGACCCCAGAACATAAACGGCATTATTACATGAGGATACACCCCAGAACATGGACGGGATTATTACATGAGGTTACGCCCCAGAACGTGGACAGGATTATTACATTAGGATACACCCCAGAGCATGGACGGGATTATTACATGAGGATACACCCCAGAACATGGACCGGATTATTACACAATAATACACCCCAGAACATGGATGGGATTATTACATGAGAATACACCCCAGAACATGGACGGGATTATTATACGAGGATACACCCCAGAACATGGACAGGATTATTACAGGAGGATACACCCCAGAACATGGACGGGATTATTACACGAGAATACACCCCAGAACATGGACGGGATTATTACATGAGAATACACCCCAGAACATGGACGGGATTATTATACGAGGATACACCCCAGAACATGGACGGGATTATTACACGAGAATACACCCCAGAACATGGACAGGATTATTACATGATAATACACCCCAGAGCTGGACAGGATTATTACACGAGGATACACCCCAGAACATGGACCGGATTATTACACGAGGATACACCCCAGAACATGGACAGGATTATTACATGAGGATACACCCCAGAACATGGATGGGATTATTACACGAGGATATACCCCAGAACATGGACCGGATTATTACACGAGGATACACCCCAGAACATGGACCGGATTATTACACGAGGATACACCCCAGACCATGGACCGGATTATTACACGAGGATACACCCCAGACCATGGACCGGATTATTACACGAGAATACACCCCAGAACATGGACCGGATTATTACACGAGAATACACCCCAGAGCATGGACAGGATTATTACATGATGATACACCCCAGAGCTGGACAGGATTATTACATGAGGATACACCCCAGAACATGGACAAGATTATTACATGACGATACACAACCAGAACATGGACAGGATTATTGCATGACGATAGGCCCCACAAGAGTGTTAGTATCTTGGTGGTTTATTAATTTGGTACACGTTACCTGTATTCTTCAGGGTTATATTCACTTCGCCCAGGAAGAATTTGTTCCCTTCCGTGTCCTGTGGAAGTAAAAACATTTTTAATATCCATGCTGTGACCACAGGTCACCCTCTATCAGTGCTAGACAAGTAGTGACTATGTGAGACCCCCAACCATCCGATCGACCACCTACCCACCCTGACCTGTCTCCTCAGTACCTGTCTGAAGGTCATGGTGACTTCTCCTTGTGGAAAAGTCAGGGTCAGCCAAGCTTTCTCTGCAGAGCAGTTTCCAGATGCTTGAGTGCTCGGGGCTGGTGGGATCACAATCTGAATACATGAGAATCGTACAGTCACCAGATAGCGGGTAGGAAGTTGAACATTACGTGAAACTTAGTGAGGCTTCCAGCATCATTTTCATACAAGGTTTGTGATTTTGTATATACTTTTAGTGATTCAGAGTTGTATTATGGCCGGCGCTGTGGCTAATTTAGCTCAAACTATAAAAAATATCACCTGTAGATACACTGTGGACTGAAGTACTGAAAATGCAGCTCTAGATGTGACTGGAGTACAAGACACAATAAATAACACAAGCAGTTTACATTGGTATCCAGCATTATGTGTAGGTCGAAGCCGTTGTGTAATGTTCAGAAGTGGTTTTCCACCTAGATTGGTTGTGCAGGGTAACTTACCTCTCTCTTTGTGGTATCATTGAACGATATTTTGAAGGATGCTGTTATCCTCAAGCATACGTTGTTGGTGCCATTAACTATGTATTCTGTAGAAGGAGGCACCGTGGTGGGACTTGTAGCCGTGGTAAGGTGTGGTGTAGATGTGTGGTTTGTATGTGCAGATGTGTGGTTACTGTGTGAAGTAGGATGGGGTGTAGTTGTGTGGTTACTGTGTGTAGTGGAATGGGGTGTAGTTGTGTGTGGCGTAGTTGTGTGGTTACTGTGTGTAGTGGGATGGGGTGTAGTTGTGTGGTTACTGTGTGTAGTTGTGTGTGGTGTAGATGTGTGGTTACTGTGTGTAGTTGTGTGTGGTGTAGATGTGTCGGTTGTATGTGTCGCAGATGTGTGGTTATTGTGTGTAGTGGGAAGGGGTGTAGTTGTGTGGTTATTGTGTGTAGTTGTGTGTGGTGTAGATGTGTGTGTAGTGGGATGTAGTGTAGTCGTGTGGTTAGTATGGGCAGTGGTATGAGTTGTAGTAGTGTGTATAGTACTACTGTGTGTTGTATGTAGTGTGGAGTGTGTTGTTGTGCGGTGCGTGGTTGTTTTCTTCGGACACCACGCACATGATGGAGTTGCGTTTCTTTGGGTAGGTGCAGGATCCTGGACGCCACAACAAGCTGTAACACAAACACACAGGAGGCTGTGGTTAATGACTGACACAACACTGAGTGCGGTAGTATCTACCATAAAGGCGGATTTGCACAGCCTGATTTTTGGACAGATTATCGAGAAGGACCGTTCCTGCAAGCGCTCCTTCCCGACAATCTGCCCATCTAAATGTACTGCCGAGCACCCGCTGAACGAGCGAAATGCTAGATTATCTGTTGATCCGGTCAATCCAATTATCGTTCCTGGGCAGCAGATTGCGATGTCTAAATAGCAATAGGGATCCTCATACTGTGAAGGAAATCGCTGTGTGTAAATATAGAGGTCTCCACCCAATGAGCAGCCGACTGTCGGAAAGTACTGGTTGTATCATCGTGTTGGTGTAAACCCGCCTTAAGGGACCACAACAACCTTCCATGGCTCCTCGCAGACTCCTACCAGTCCTGCCTCCCAGTGGTGTATGGCTCGAAGCGTTGAGGATTGGATCCTTTAATAGACTGCTTACACAAGAGATCTGCATATATGACTCTAGGAGATACGAGACAGTTTGGACCGTCACCCTCAGTATCCAGTTATTTAAGAATACAGCCACCTGAACTAAGATGTCTTATAAGATCTAAGACATTTAGAAGGATAAGGGTCTAAAGCTTGTAGCTCATTTTGTGCAGTTTGCGGAGTTGTGATAGCATAGCCCTCATTTTGAAATAAGGCATTCATTTGAGCTTAGAAGGCAAATGGGGTTGGATGAATGTAAGTTAGACCTTTTGGTTATATGTATTTTACCATGAGCCACATCTGGATGATGATGATGAAGGGAGGAAGGTTAGGAATCCACATTTAGTGAACAGCAAACTTAAAGGGGTCCTCTCACTTCAGCAAACGGCCTTTATCTTGTAGAGAAAGTTAATACAAGCCACTTACTAAAGTATTGTCATTCTCCATATGATTGTGATTGTGCTTGCATATTATAGCAAAAACCACTGGCCTCTCTGGTGGTCAGGACAGTGGGAGGCTACTACTTTTTCCTACAGTGTGGAAGGATAACCACTAGTGATGGACGAACATCGGTCGGGACGATTCGTGATCGCACAAACGCGATCAAATGTTCGCGAACCGCAAGTTCGCGGAGGGCCCCCTTCACTTTAATGGCAGGCGAACCTGAAAAACCTTCAGCTCATATTTGCAGCCACCAAATACTTACAAGAAGTGTACAAGTCCCACAACATGGACAGTGATATATCAGAGGGGAATCAATGACAAAAATCCCCCCCCAAAAAAGATGTATTTTAATCAGGGGCCATTTTTATGCATCTTAAAGGGAAATTCTCAGAAATGTACCCTGCTGGAGCCTAGAAAAATTATATTTTAGGCCACGGGAGTACGGTCATTAAAAATTAGGCATTCACCTGACATAAAAGAAATTGTGATTATGTGGCTCGAGGTACATTATGCGGTCAATGGATACAATTTTTAATGTAGGCCACTGGAGTACAGGCCCCAAACATTAGGCATTCACCGGACAGAAAAGAAGTAATTATGTTGTGGCTGGAGGTAGATTAGATGGTCATATGCTTGAAAATGCTGCCCAATCACTGATCATCTCCTTTCTTAGAAATCTAACTCTTGAGAACCTAACCGGTCTGACTCCCGGTACAACTGATATGCTGTAGAATATACCCCTTGAACCTCCCTGATATATCATAACCCTCATGTTATTTGTTAAAAAAAAAAAAATCCGTTCTATTATTATTATTATTTCATATATGGATTTACCATGTCAACACTACTCAATACTCTGATTTATGTCACTAAATGTGGTATACCAATAAAAATTATGTTAAAAAAAAACTGTGGACTACAGGCCCCAAAAATTATTCATTCACTGTACAGAAAAGAACATTTTATAATGTGGCTGGAGGTACATTAGGCGGTCACCGTATAACAATTTTACTGTTGGCCAGTTAGATTACAGTCCAAAAAATTATGCATTCAACGTACATAAATGATCAAGTGATTATGTGGCTGGAGGTATATTAGACGGCGATTCAATATCAATTTTACTGCAGGCCAGTGTAGTACAGGCCCCAAACATTAGGCATTCACCAGACAGGAAAGAACAATTAATTATGTGGCTGAAGGTATATTAGACGGTCATTGGATATCAATTTTACTGCAGGCCAGTACAAATAGATGTCCAATACATATGTTTAAAAGAACAAAAAATATAAAATTGGATTAAAAATCCCCCCTCTTGAAAAAAACAAAAAACGATAATAGTTGAAATTCGATAACACGTGGTCGTCACAGGTGTTGAATTACTCAGAGGTCCCAAACATTAGGCATTCACTGGACATAAAAGGCCTTTTATGCCGCTGTATTTACCTAAGACAAGGACCATTATTTGTTCTGGGTGGTGGTAGATATTTGTGAGCTGTCATGAGGAAATTCAATTTCACGTGGTCGTTACAGGTGTTGAATTCCTCCAAGATCCATGTCTCATTCATTTTTAGAAATGTGAGGTAGTCCACACTGTCATGAGCTAGACAAGTGCGCTTATCGTGTCATGATCGCCCCCGCTGCGCTAAACGTCCTTTTGGACAGGACACTGGACGAGGGGCAAGCCAAGAGTTCCATGGCAAACTGTGCCAACTCTGGCCACAGGTCAAGCCTGCACACCCAGTAGTTAAGGGGTTCCTCGCTTCTCAGAGCGTCCACATCGGATGTTAACCCGATGTAGTCGGACACCTGTCGGTCTAGGCGTTCCCGGAGGCTGAATCTGGAGGGCGGCTGTCGATGGGTTGGCTGCAAGAATGATCTCATATCTGAAGTGACCAACACATCTTCAAACCACCCTCTTCTTGCATGCGCTGTAGGATTGGTACTCGGAACAGTTTCTCTGTGGGTGGAAATTCCTCTGCCAGCAACAGCAGAATTCAGCATCTCTCGCAGAAAGGCCTGGAAATTCTGCATACTGACAGCTCTCTGTGATGCTGGTAACATGTCCACCATTTTGTGTTTATACCAGGGGTCTAAGTATATTGCCACCCAGTACAGGTCCTTGCCCTTTATGCTTTTTATACAGGGTCCCTCTTCAAACACTGGAGCATGGAGGCCCCCATTTGCACTAAATTGGAAGTGGTGGGGCGGCTCCTGCTCATCGCTCAGGAGAATGTTGTCCTCGGTCTCCTACCCCCATCCACGGACAACACCAGGGATCCCAGAAAAGTTTAAAGCCTGCTCTCCTTGCTCCTCCTTCTCCCCCCAGCCACCATCCTCCTCTGACTCCTCTTTAGACTCAGCATTGCGACTTCCTCATCTTCCTGCTTCTGCTCCTCAACGGCTTGATCAATGACATGACGCAATGCAAGCTCCAGAAAGAAGGCGTAAAATACGATGTCACTGATGGCGCACTGGCTGCGACTGACCAGTTTGGTGATCTCATCAAATGTCCGCAGAAGTCTGCATGCGTCGCGCATGAGCAGCCACTGGCGTGGTGAAAAAAAAAAAGCTCCCCAGAACCCGTCCTGCCGCAGAGTTCGTCCAGGTAGTCGTTAACTGCACATTTCTGCTGGAGCAGCCTATCAAGCATATACAAGGTGGAGTTCCAGTGTGTCGGGCAGTTACAAATCAGACATCTGACGGACAAGTGGTGTCAAGTTCAGGACGTGTGCCATGCACGGCACGTGTGTCATTTTGCCCTGTTTCAGCTCGCTCAGCAGATTGGCACCGTTGTCGCA
This sequence comes from Bufo gargarizans, assembly GCF_014858855.1. Classification (NCBI taxonomy): domain Eukaryota; kingdom Metazoa; phylum Chordata; class Amphibia; order Anura; family Bufonidae; genus Bufo; species Bufo gargarizans. The sequence continues at coordinate 62,369 of NW_025334055.1, read as the reverse complement.
CACCACTTTACCAACTGTCAAATTGAGCAGGGTTAGCCACTGATCGACCTGTGACCGCAGAGCTGAAAGGAGTGCGGGACCGGTGTGGCTCTTGGCTTCCAGGAACAACAGCCGCAGCACAGCATGGCAACGCCTCACCTGGCACGTCAAATAGGTTTTGGGAAGCTTGGGGGGGGCGCAGCGGAAGAGGCAGTAGCAGTGGAAAAGGAGGAGTCAGCCAAGGAGGAGACGAAGGATGGAGTAGGAGGAGGAGAAGAAGAAGAGGCAGGCTTGCATGCCATCCGTGGCGGTAACACCAAATCCACATGGGTGCCACGGGTTACATGCTTGACAGCCGTCAGAAGGTTCACCCAGTGGGCAGTAAAAGTTATGTACCTTTCCTGCCCGTGTTTGCTAGACCACGTTTCTGTGGTCAGATGTATCTTGGCACCGAAACTGTGTGGCAGAGATACATTCACTTGCCGCTGAACATGGCCATATAGCTCTGGGATGCCCTTCTGGGAGAAATATTTTCTTCCGGGGATCTTCCATTGCGGTGTGCCAATGGCCACCAATTTATTTGGCAGTTACGAAAAGCCAGTGGTCAGCCGTTGGGCAAGAGGATTATCCGGCGCCATCATTTTTTTATACTCGAACATTTGGGCCACGGAAGCCTGCCTTGTGCCAGATGAACGCGACAACGGCACGGTGGAAGGTAGAGTGGAGAACAAATGGGAAGATTGAGGAGAAGGAGACGAGGCAAGATGTGGAGTGCCGGGAGTGTGGCTTTGTGGGTTCTGATGGCGTTTCTCCCACCAGGCTCGTGATGGGAGGCCAGGTGCCTTAAGGCGGTCGTCCCTAGGTGAGTGTTGGGCTTACTGCGACTTATGTGTTGACAGTACAGGCTGCAGATAGCAACACTATTATCAGCAGCTGACACGTTAAAAAAAGCCCACACTGCGGAGCCATGTACCGGCGTCCTGGGAGCACAAGATGTGACTGTGCATGTTGGATGGCTCGCTCCAGATACATTTGCAGTCTGCTTTTTGCCTCCGGTGCACTGCGAGTTCTGCCTGCTTCTCCTCCTTCTTCTCCCTCTCTGCTGCTCCTTCTCTCCCTCTGAACTCCCCTCCTCTTCCTTGCTTGTGGGCACTTATGTGACGTCCATCGACACGTCATCGTCACCTTCACCACCACTGACAGAGATCTCGGAGTAGGCAGCAACAGCAGGGACCACCCTCCTTGGGCTGATCTAGGTACAGTCATCAGACCGCTGGGTGGCGGACGTTGCTACCTCCTCTTCCTCATCTGATGCCAAGAATGGCTCTGTATCGGTTAGGTCTGGAAATGAATGGGAAAATAATTCCTCTGACTTGAGTGGAGGGGCTATGGTGGTGGTGGTGTCTTTGGGAGAGTGAGGAGGGTGCTGATACAGAGGATGAGGAGGGTGCAGAAGCGGAAGGCTGAGTGAGCCACTCAACCAACTCTGGTGCGTCCTTTGACGTAATCGCCCGCACCTTCTCCAACTTCCTACTTAGGCTCCGGCCTGGTCCTGGTGCACCTGCCCGACCCCTACCACCCCTGCGGAACAGCCTGCCTCTTCCTCTGCCTGTCATTTTCAATATGACCCTGTGCCAAAATCCCTAGAGAAGAGCAGTATTTGTGGAAGCAGGTATATAGAACCCCTTAATCCGTTTTTTTGGGGAGCAACTGGTAAATCACACCAGTTGCAATTAGTTGTTCCAATGGCGTTTGTCCCTCTGTATAGCTGCAGTATCTCAGCAGAACCGCACACAACTGCTGCACAATACAAATGCACTATAATACACTCCCTTTGTTAGAAAGTATATTATAAGTATATCACAACCCCTCAGTAAGTCACACCTATCGATAGCACACCTATACCAGTCCTTAAAAGGACTTTTGTGGCCCCATTAGCTAGCGTTTGGTGTCTCTATACTCTCTAACAGTCTGTGCCTGCTCCACACAGCAACCTCTCCTTAGTTTATTTATAGGGTAGGGGGTCGGTCCATGTGCTGAAACGTCTCAATTGGCTGTCCTGTCCCACCTGATGGATGTGTCATGGGTCAAAGTTCTGCACAATGCGAAGAATATGGCACCGGTGGACATCGCCATATGTTCGGCGAACTAGCAAAGTACGCAGTGTATAATGTAATTGAAAAATGAATCCAGCCAGCAAAGGAAGCAAAATGGACAATCACAATACATTAGTAAGTGTCTTGCAATAACTTTCTCTACATGATAAATACATTTTTCTGAAGTGAGCGGACCACTTTAACTGTAGAAACCAGTGTCAGGCAGCTGCTGCCAAGGCCAATAATATAATGGGTTGCAACAAAAGGGGCATAGATGGCGGTGATGAGAAGATAGTCCTGCCACTTTATACATCTCTAGTCAGCCCACACATGGAGGACTGTGTACAGTTCTGGGCTCCTGTGTTGTCTTGATTCATTCTCGTCTTGACTACTGCAACACATTACTAATTGGTCTCCCTCTCACTAAACTGTCCCCCTTCAGGCTGCCCTAAATGCTGCAGCCAGGCTAATCTATCCATCCAACCGCTGCACTGATGCTACTAGCCTGTGCCAGTCACCTCACTGGTTGCCCATCCACCACAGAATACAGTTCACACTTCTCACCCACAAAGCTCTCAACAGTGCTGCACCTCCATACATCTCCATCTACCACCCTACTCGTGCTCTCCACAGTGCTGCACCTCCATATATCTCTTCCCTCATCTCCATCTTCCACCCTACTCGTGCTCTCCACAGTGCTGCACCTCCATATATTTCTTCCCTCATCTCCATCTTCCACCCTACTCGTGCTCTCCACAGTGCTGCACCTCCATACATCTCCTCCCTCATCTCCATCTTCCACCCTACTCGTGCTCTCCACAGTGCTGCACCTCCATACATCTCATCTCCATCTACCACCCTACTCGTGTTCTCCATTCTGTTAGCAACCTAAGAGTAATAACCTCCATAATTCGTACTCTCACTCCCGTCTTCAAGACTTTTCTCGAGCTGCACCTACTCTCTGGAATACTCTGCCCCGGAATATTAGGTAAATTCACAACTTCTCCACCTTCAAGCCTGCCTTAAAAACACATCTTTTCATGCAGGCTTATCAAGCTACCTAAAATGACCTGTTCTCCACCACTCCTCTGGCCTAAACTCGATCCTCTAGCAGTGCCAAACCCGAAGCAGATCGTCCAGCACCACTCCTGTCAGTTCAATAATGGCTCGATTTCTACTTATCACAATCAACTACCTTATGTGTCACCCCCAATTCCTCATAGATTGTAAGCTCTTGCAAGCAGGGCCTTGTTTCAGTTGTATATTAGCCAGTTACGGTAAGAGCAGTGAGACTATGGACTCTTTACAGTAAGAGCAGTGAGACTGTGGACTCCATACTGTAAGAGCGGTGAGACTATGGACTCTTTACTGTAAGAGCAGTGAGACTATGGACTCTATACTGTAAGCAGTGAGACTGTGGACTCCATACTGTAAGAGCAGTGAGACTATGGACTCTATACTGTAAGAGCAGTGAGACTATGGATTCTTTACTGTAAGAGCAGTGAGACTATGGACTCTATACTGTAAGAGCAGTGATACTATGGACTCTATACTGTAAGAGCAGTGAGACTATGGACTCTATACTGTAAGAGCAGTGAGACTATGGACTCTATACTGTAAGAGCAGTGAGACTATGGACTCTACTGTAAGAGCAGTGAGACTGTGGACTCTATACTGTAAGAGCAGTGAGACTGTGGACTCTATACTGTAAGAGCAGTGAGACTATGGACTCTATACTGTAAGAGCGGTGAGACTATGGACTCTATACTGTAAGAGCGGTGAGACTATGGACTCTATACTGTAAGAGCAGTGAGACTATGGACTCTATACTGTAAGAGCAGTGAGACTATGGAGTCTATACTGTAAGAGCAGTGAGACTATGGACTATATACTGTAAGAGCAGTGAGACTATGGACTCTTTACTGTAAGAGCAGTGAGACTATGGACTCTATACTGTAAGAGCAGTGAGACTATGGACTCTTTACTGTAAGAGCAGTGAGACTATGGACTCTGTACTGTAAGAGCAGTGAGACTATGGACTCTTTACTGTAAGAGCAGTGAGACTATGGACTCTTTACTGTAAGAGCAGTGAGACTATGGACTCTATACTGTAAGAGCAGTGAGACTATGGACTCTTTACTGTAAGAGCAGTGAGACTATGGACTCTATACTGTAAGAGCAGTGAGACTATGGAGTCTATACTGTAAGAGCAGTGAGACTATGGACTATATACTGTAAGAGCAGTGAGACTATGGAATCTTTACTGTAAGAGCAGTGAGACTATGGACTCTATACTGTAAGAGCAGTGAGACTATGGACTCTATACTGTAAGAGCAGTGAGACTATGGACTCTTTACTGTAAGAGCAGTGAGACTATGGACTCTATACTGTAAGAGCAGTGAGACTATGGACTCTTTACTGTAAGAGCAGTGAGATTATGGACTCTGTACTGTAAGAGCAGTGAGACTATGGACTCTATACTGTAAGAGCAGTGAGACTATGGACTCTATACTGTAAGAGCAGTGAGACTATGGACTCTTTACTGTAAGAGCAGTGAGACTATGGACTCTACTGTAAGAGCAGTGAGACTATGGACTCTATACTGTAAGAGCAGTGAGACTGTGGACTCTATACTGTAAGAGCGGTGAGACTATGGACTCTTTACTGTAAGAGCAGTGAGACTATGGACTCTATACTGTAAGAGCAGTGAGACTATGGACTCTATACTGTAAGAGCAGTGAGACTATGGACTCTTTACTGTAAGAGCAGTGAGACTATGGACTCTACTGTAAGAGCAGTGAGACTGTGGACTCTATACTGTAAGAGCAGTGAGACTATGGACTCTTTACTGTAAGAGCAGTGAGACTATGGACTCTGTACTGTAAGAGCAGTGAGACTGTGGACTCTATACTGTAAGAGCAGTGAGACTATGGACTCTATACTGTAAGAGCAGTGAGACTATGGACTCTGTACTGTAAGAGCAGTGAGACTGGACTCTACTGTAAGAGCAGCGAGACTATGGACTCTTTACTGTAAGAGCAGTGGGACTATGGAGTCTATACTGTAAGAGCAGTGAGACTGTGGACTCTATACTGTAAGAGCAGCGAGACTATGGACTCTTTACTGTAAGAGCAGTGGGACTATGGACACTTTACAGTAAGAGGTTGTTGATCTACGGGAAGATATTTTTTTTTATCCCCTAAAATGAGGAAAATTGTCTTCTACTTGACAAGATTTTTGCAGTGAGCACTTTAATTTAGAATGATCCCCATTTCTCAGCTCTATTGTTTGTATGTGTATAGTGAGATGTATCCTATATGAGTACATGGACTCTCTACAGTAACATGTACTGTGTAGAGTGAGATGTATCCTGTATAAGTATATGGGATTGTAGCACCTTGTAGGAGGAGATGTTGGGATTGTAGTACCTGGTACGTAGAGGCAGAAGATGATTATTTTGCACAGCTTTCTCATTGCTGAAGCCCCAGTCTTGGTCCTTGGTGTCCTCATGTCTTCACCGGCAGTCTACTCTTCCCTGCACTGTCTGTTGCTGTGAAGGTGCCTCTCGACAGTCTCTTGCCATGTGATCTCGACAACATTCACTTCTCTTTTTTAGTGTCAGTAAAGGGAAATGAGAGGAGGAAGAGGCTGTGATTGATGGGTCTTCTGGCTCAAAGCCCATAGTGCAGCCCCGATACAGTCCTCTGCACTCCGTAACAGTGACGGCCACAGTGCCCCTATATCGACTGCCACAGTGCCCCCATATCATTGACTGCCACAGTGCCCCCATATCATTGACTGCCACAGTGCCCCCATATCATTGACCGCTACAGTGCTACCATATCATTGACAGCTACAGTGCCCCCATATCATTGACTGCTACATTGCCCCCATATCATTGACTGCTACAGTGCCCCCATATCATTGACTGCTACAGTGCCCCCATATCATTGACTGCTACAGTGCCCCCATATCATTGACAGCTACAGTGCCCCCATATCATTGACCGCTACAGTTCCCCCATAGCATTGACTGCCACAGTGCCCCCATATCATTGACTGCTACAGTGCCCCCATAGCATTGACTGCCACAGTGCCCCCATATCATTGACAGCTACAGTGCCCCCATATCATTGACTGCCACAGTGCCCCCATATCATTGACAGCTACAGTGCCCCCATATCATTGACTGCCACAGTGCCCCCATATCATTGACAGCTACAGTGCCCCCATATTATTGACAGCTACAGTGCCCCCATATCATTGACAGCTACAGTGCCCCCATATCATTGACAGCTACAGTGCCCCCATATCATTGACAGCTACAGTGCCCCCCATATCATTGACAGCTACAGTGCCCCCCATATCATTGACAGCTACAGTGCCCCCCATATCATTGACAGCTACAGTGCCCCCCATATCATTGACAGCTACAGTGCCCCCATATCATTGACAGGTACAGTACCCCCATATCATTGACAGCTACAGTGCCCCCCATATCATTGACAGCTACAGTGCCCCTATATCATTGACAGCTACAGTGCCCCCCATATCATTGACAGCTACAGTGCCCCCATATCATTGACAGCTACAGTGCCCCCATATTATTGACAGCTACAGTGCCCCTATATCATTGACAGCTACAGTGCCCCCCATATCATTGACAGCTACAGTGCCCCCATATCATTGACAGCTACAGTGCCCCCATATCATTGACAGCTACAGTGCCCCCATATCATTGACAGCTACAGTGCCCCTATATCATTGACAGCTACAGTGCCCCTATATCATTGACAGCTACAGCGCCCCCCATATCATTGAAAGCTACAGTGCCCCTATATCATTGACAGCTACAGTGCCCCCCATATCATTGACAGCTACAGTGCCCGTATATCAGTGACAGCTACAGTGCCCCCCATATCATTGACAGCTACAGTGCCCCAATATCATTGAAAGCTACAGTGCCCCCATATTATTGATAGCTACAGTGCCCCCATATTATTGATAGCTACAGTGCCCCCATATCATTGACAGCTACAGTGCCCGTATATCAGTGACAGCTACAGTGCCCCCATATCATTGACAGGTACAGTACCCCCATATCATTGACAGCTACAGTGCCCCCATATCAGTGACAGCACCCCTATATCAGTGACATCCACAGTGCCCCCATATCATTGACAGCCACAGGGCCCCCATATCATTGACAGCTACAGTGTCCCCATACCAGTAAAAGCCACCGTGCCCCCCATACCAGTAAAAGCCACAGTGCCCCCCATACCAGTAAAAGCCACAGTGCCCCCATACCAGTAAAAGCCACAGTGCCCTCCATACCAGTAAAAGCCACAGTGCCCTCTTACCAGTAACAGGCACAGTGCCCCTATATCAGTGACAGCCAGAGTGCCCACCATACCAGTAAAAACCACCGTGCCCCCCATACCAGTAAAAGCCACAGTGCCCCATACCAGTAAAAGCCACAGTGCCCCCTTACCAGTAACAGGCACAGTGCCCCCCATACCAGTAACAGCCACAGTGCCCCCTTACCAGTAACAGGCACAGTGCCCCTATATCAGTGACAGCCAGAGTGCCCACCATACCAGTAAAAGCCACCGTGCCCCCCATACCAGTAAAAGCCACAGTGCCCCATACCAGTAACAGGCACAGTGCCCCCTTACCAGTAACAGGCACAGTGCCCCCCATACCAGTAACAGCCACAGTGCCCACCATACCAGTAAAAGCCATTTAGTCTTCTCCAGAACCTCCGGGATGCTAGACAAGGTAGGCGGCATGGCTTTCTTGCTCAGGGAGGAATCCACTGCCTCCGGCATGGTAGCAAATACAGAGGGCCCACTTTTCTTCAACACTTGGGAGATCTGGTTCTCTGGTGGGTACTCCTCATGGACTGGTTCATCACCAAACGACATCTGGCTCCACCGAGGTTGGAGGAACGCCATCTTGACCACCTCTTCAATCCAACAGACTGCTAGTTCTAAGGGTGTAGCCCAGAGGGTGTCTTTATCTCCTCGGCTCACAATAGAAAGTTCACTGGGGGCAGTCTCTAGTTTTCCTGCTTCTAGGGGGGGCGTATTCGACATCTTCGTGCTCTTGAGGGGGAGTTACTGAGTTTTCCCGCTTCTGGGGGCGTTGTCAATATTTTCGCGCTCTTGAGGGGGCGTTTTGGTCTCTTCCCATCTCTTGGGTGCGGTTACAACAACTTCTTGAAGGGGCGTGTATTCGCTATCTTCGCCATCTTGAGGGTCATAAAGAAGCTGCGCCATGAGGGAAACGTAGCTGATTAACCCTTGTAGTGCTGACACGCACAATGCAGCATTTTCTGGGCCCGCAATGAGAGTAATAACGTCCATTTTTAATGTTTTTGCACAATCTGCAGCTCTTGCAATACTGTGAAACATGCGATTAGATCCGTTTTAACACAGAATTGGATCCGGTTCTGTTGGACAGGGATAGCACACAATTCAATCCGATCCTGTTCGTGGCGCCACTTAATGCAATGAGCAGGACACCGGTAAAGTGGGTCAGCTGTGCAGTGGGTCAGTATAGATGTGTAGTAGTTCGTGACGCCAATTGCAGCTTGCGCAGGTACTGTAGCAGGGCCCTTTTTAGATGTTATAACTCACGTACCAGGTGAGGAATGCCAGAGGGGGTAATGTCTCTGTGTAGTAGGTATAGTAGTGTCAACGGTGTCTCCTACCTGGGTACGGCTGGACTCCTGGATCCTGGCTCACTTGCAATAAAATTGAGTGTGGTCAGTAGGAGTAATTGAGGAATGATTGAGATGCAACTTGTCTTTACTGAGTGGCAACAGATATCCATACGAGTTACAGCTTTAGTCTTGGATCCCAGCAGGTATTGGCAATATGTGGCAGGAATCTATATCTCTTCTGCTTCTGATCATATGCCTAGTGAATCTGGCAGGTGTTTGTCTTCTGCTCTGTCTTCTGCTTGGTGTGGGCCTGACTAGCTAAGGAGGAATTTGGCTTCTCCTAGACTCTGGATTAGTACTCACAGGACTGCTCGCAGGGAATGGCTTCCTGGAGATCTGTAGTTCTGGAGGTTGTTGCTTTTCTTGTCACCAGCTGAGGTAGATGACTCAGGCTGGGAAGAGTGATCCTTGGCCTCAGCCGAGGCTGGATCATAGGTTGGGATCCCTGTTTCTGGGAGCTCCTACCAACACAGCCTTCCCCAGCAGGGGGCTGGTACACACTAACTAGAACTTCCTCTCCTCCTCATGAGACAGGACATGGGAACCTCCCACTTCTGCTCACACAGGGGAGGCTAGACTGGAATGGATTATTCCAGGCTAGGTATGCTAAACTGGCTATGGACTGCTGAACATATTGCTGCCACCTGCTGGCGGACATGGAAATGACAGCATAATACATCACACAGGCCTGGAAAATACATATAATGATAGGAATGCACAGTTAAATTACACAAGATGACAATATGCATATACCTAACATGTTGTAGCAGGGAAACAGAGTTTAGTAACATACTCTGGGATGTTACACACCTCCATAATAACAGTGATCTCCACAGCACCTCCATAATAACAGCGATCTCCACAGTACCTCCATAATAACAGCGATCTCCACAGCACCTCCATAATAACAGTGATCTCCACAGCACCTCCATAATAACAGTGATCTCCACAGCACCTCCATAATAACAGTGATCTCCACAGCACCTCCATAATAACAGCGATCTCCACAGCACCTCCATAATAACAGCGATCTCCACAGCACCTCCATAATAACAGCGATCTCCACAGCACCTCCATAATAACAGCGACCTCCACAGCACCTCCATAATAACAGCGATCTCCACAGCACCTCCATAATAACAGTGATCTCCACAGCACCTCCATAATAACAGTGATCTCCACAGCACCTCCATAATAACAGCGATCTCCACAGTACCTCCATAATAACAGCGATCTCCACAGCACCTCCATAATAACAGTGATCTCCACAGCACCTCCATAATAACAGTGACCTCCACAGCACCTCCATAATAACAGTGATCTCCACAGCACCTCCATAATAACAGCGATCTCCACAGCACCTCCATAATAACAGTGAACTCCACAGCACCTCCATAATAACAGCGACCTCCACAGCACCTCCATAATAACAGTGATCTCCACAGCACCTCCATAATAACAGCGATCTCCACAGCACCTCCATAATAACAGTGATCATCACAGCACCTCCATAATAACAGTGAACTCCACAGCACCTCCATAATAACAGTGATCTCCACAGCACCTCCATAATAACAGCGATCTCCACAGCACCTCCATAATAACAGTGACCTCCACAGTACCTCCATAATAACAGCGATCTCCACAGCACCTCCATAATAACAGCGACCTCCACAGCACCTCCATAATAACAGTGACCTCCACAGCACCTCCATAATAACAGCCTAGTGAACTCCACAGCACCTCCATAATAACAGCAATCTCCACAGCACCTCCATAATAACAGCGATCTCCACAGCACCTCCATAATAACAGTGATCTCCACAGCACCTCCATAATAACAGCGACCTCCACAGCACCTCCATAATAACAGTGATCTCCACAGCACCTCCATAATAACAGCGATCTCCACAGCACCTCCATAATAACAGTGATCTCCACAGCACCTCCATAATAACAGCGACCTCCACAGCACCTCCATAATAACAGCGATCTCCACAGCACCTCCATAATAACAGCGATCTCCACAGCACCTCCATAATAACAGTGATCTCCACAGCACCTCCATAATAACAGCGATCTCCACAGCACCTCCATAATAACAGCGACCTCCACAGCACCTCCATAATAACAGTGATCTCCACAGCACCTCCATAATAACAGCGACCTCCACAGCACCTCCATAATAACAGCGATCTCCACAGCACCTCCATAATAACAGCGATCTCCACAGCACCTCCATAATAACAGCGACCTCCACAGTACCTCCATAATAACAGTGACCTCCACAGTACCTCAATAATAACAGCGATCTCCACAGCACCTCCATAATAACAGTGATCTCCACAGCACCTCCATAATAACAGCGATCTCCACAGCACCTCCATAATAACAGCGATCTCCACAGCACCTCCATAATAACAGCGATCTCCACAGCACCTCCATAATAACAGAGATCTCCACAGCACCTCCATAATAACAGAGACCTCCACAGCACCTCCATAATAACAGAGACCTCCACAGCACCTCCATAATAACAGTGACCTCCACGGCACCTCCATAATAACAGTGATCTCCACAGCACCTCCATAATAACAGTGATCTCCACAGCACCTCCATAATAACAGCGACCTCCACAGCACCTCCATAATAACAGCGACCTCCACAGCACCTCCATAATAACAGCGATCTCCACAGCACCTCCATAATAACAGCGACCTCCACAGCACCTCCATAATAACAGCGATCTCCACAGCACCTCCATAATAACAGCGATCTCCACAGCACCTCCATAATAACAGCGATCTCCACAGCACCTCCATAATAACAGCGATCTCCACAGCACCTCCATAATAACAGCGATCTCCACAGCACCTCCATAATAACAGCGATCTCCACAGCACCTCCATAATAACAGCGACCTCCACAGCACCTCCATAATAACAGCGACCTCCACAGCACCTCCATAATAACAGTGAACTCCACAGCACCTCCATAATAACAGCGATCTCCACAGCACCTCCATAATAACAGCGATCTCCACAGCACCTCCATAATAACAGCGACCTCCACAGCACCTCCATAATAACAGCGATCTCCACAGCACCTCCATAATAACAGCGATCTCCACAGCACCTCCATAATAACAGCGACCTCCACAGCACCTCCATAATAACAGCGACCTCCACAGCACCTCCATAATAACAGTGAACTCCACAGCACCTCCATAATAACAGCGACCTCCACAGCACCTCCATAATAACAGCGATCTCCACAGCACCTCCATAATAACAGCGATCTCCACAGCACCTCCATAATAACAGCGATCTCCACAGCACCTCCATAATAACAGCGATCTCCACAGCACCTCCATAATAACAGCGACCTCCACAGCACCTCCATAATAACAGCGACCTCCACAGCACCTCCATAATAACAGTGAACTCCACAGCACCTCCATAATAACAGCGATCTCCACAGCACCTCCATAATAACAGCGATCTCCACAGCACCTCCATAATAACAGCGATCTCCACAGCACCTCCATAATAACAGCGATCTCCACAGCACCTCCATAATAACAGCGATCTCCACAGCACCTCCATAATAACAGCGATCTCCACAGCACCTCCATAATAACAGCGATCTCCACAGCACCTCCATAATAACAGTGACCTCCACAGCACCTCCATAATAACAGTGACCTCCACAGCACCTCCATAATAACAGCGACCTCCACAGCACCTCCATAATAACAGCGACCTCCACAGCACCTCCATAATAACAGTGAACTCCACAGCACCTCCATAATAACAGCGATCTCCACAGCACCTCCATAATAACAGCGATCTCCACAGCACCTCCATAATAACAGTGATCTCCACAGCACCTCCATAATAACAGCGATCTCCACAGCACCTCCATAATAACAGCGATCTCCACAGCACCTCCATAATAACAGCGATCTCCACAGCACCTCCATAATAACAGCGATCTCCACAGCACCTCCATAATAACAGCGATCTCCACAGCACCTCCATAATAACAGCGACCTCCACAGCACCTCCATAATAACAGCGACCTCCACAGCACCTCCATAATAACAGTGAACTCCACAGCACCTCCATAATAACAGCGATCTCCACAGCACCTCCATAATAACAGTGATCTCCACAGCACCTCCATAATAACAGCGATCTCCACAGCACCTCCATAATAACAGCGATCTCCACAGCACCTCCATAATAACAGCGATCTCCACAGCACCTCCATAATAACAGCGATCTCCACAGCACCTCCATAATAACAGCGATCTCCACAGCACCTCCATAATAACAGCGATCTCCACAGCACCTCCATAATAACAGCGATCTCCACAGCACCTCCATAATAACAGCGATCTCCACAGCACCTCCATAATAACAGCGATCTCCACAGCACCTCCATAATAACAGCGATCTCCACAGCACCTCCATAATAACAGCGATCTCCACAGCACCTCCATAATAACAGCGACCTCCACAGCACCTCCATAATAACAGCGACCTCCACAGCACCTCCATAATAACAGTGACCTCCACAGCACCTCCATAATAACAGTGACCTCCACAGCACCTCCATAATAACAGTGACCTCCACAGCACCTCCATAATAACAGCGATCTCCACAGCACCTCCATAATAACAGCGATCTCCACAGCACCTCCATAATAACAGCGATCTCCACAGCACCTCCATAATAACAGCGACCTCCACAGCACCTCCATAATAACAGTGACCTCCACAGCACCTCCATAATAACAGTGAACTCCACAGCACCTCCATAATAACAGTGATCTCCACAGCACCTCCATAATAACAGCGATCTCCACAGCACCTCCATAATAACAGTGACCTCCACAGCACCTCCATAATAACAGCGATCTCCACAGCACCTCCATAATAACAGTGATCTCCACAGCACCTCCATAATAACAGCGACCTCCACAGCACCTCCATAATAACAGCGATCTCCACAGCACCTCCATAATAACAGCGACCTCCACAGCACCTCCATAATAACAGTGACCTCCACAGCACCTCCATAATAACAGCGATCTCCACAGCACCTCCATAATAACAGTGACCTCCACAGCACCTCCATAATAACAGCGATCTCCACAGCACCTCCATAATAACAGCGATCTCCACAGCACCTCCATAATAACAGCGATCTCCACAGCACCTCCATAATAACAGCGACCTCCACAGCACCTCCATAATAACAGCGATCTCCACAGCACCTCCATAATAACAGCGACCTCCACAGCACCTCCATAATAACAGTGACCTCCACAGCACCTCCATAATAACAGCGATCTCCACAGCACCTCCATAATAACAGCGATCTCCACAGCACCTCCATAATAACAGCGACCTCCACAGCACCTCCATAATAACAGTGACCTCCACAGCACCTCCATAATAACAGTGAACTCCACAGCACCTCCATAATAACAGCGATCTCCACAGCACCTCCATAATAACAGCGATCTCCACAGCACCTCCATAATAACAGCGATCTCCACAGCACCTCCATAATAACAGCGACCTCCACAGCACCTCCATAATAACAGCGATCTCCACAGCACCTCCATAATAACAGCGATCTCCACAGCACCTCCATAATAACAGCGATCTCCACAGCACCTCCATAATAACAGCGACCTCCACAGCACCTCCATAATAACAGCGATCTCCACAGCACCTCCATAATAACAGCGATCTCCACAGCACCTCCATAATAACAGCGATCTCCACAGCACCTCCATAATAACAGCGATCTCCACAGCACCTCCATAATAACAGCGATCTCCACAGCACCTCCATAATAACAGCGACCTCCACAGCACCTCCATAATAACAGCGATCTCCACAGCACCTCCATAATAACAGTGACCTCCACAGCACCTCCATAATAACAGTGATCTCCACAGCACCTCCATAATAACAGCGATCTCCACAGTACCTCCATAATAACAGCGATCTCCACAGCACCTCCATAATAACAGTGACCTCCACAGCACCTCCATAATAACAGCGATCTCCACAGCACCTCCATAATAACAGCGATCTCCACAGCACCTCCATAATAACAGCGATCTCCACAGCACCTCCATAATAACAGCGACCTCCACAGCACCTCCATAATAACAGCGATCTCCACAGCACCTCCATAATAACAGCGATCTCCACAGCACCTCCATAATAACAGTGATCTCCACAGCACCTCCATAATAACAGTGATCTCCACAGCACCTCCATAATAACAGTGATCTCCACAGCACCTCCATAATAACAGCGATCTCCACAGCACCTCCATAATAACAGCGATCTCCACAGCACCTCCATAATAACAGTGACCTCCACAGCACCTCCATAATAACAGTGATCTCCACAGCACCTCCATAATAACAGCGACCTCCACAGTACCTCCATAATAACAGTGACCTCCACAGTACCTCAATAATAACAGCGATCTCCACAGCACCTCCATAATAACAGCGACCTCCACAGCACCTCCATAATAACAGTGACCTCCACAGCACCTCCATAATAACAGTGATCTCCACAGCACCTCCATAATAACAGCGACCTCCACAGCACCTCCATAATAACAGTGATCTCCACAGCACCTCCATAATAACAGCGACCTCCACAGTACCGCCATAACAGTAGAAAAAACGTCCCAAAGAATCATCTGAGGAGCGCAGGATGCCGCAGAGTTGCTTTTTCATGTAAGGCTAGTTACCCACTGGCGCTTAGTATCCGGCTACCAGACCTCTCTGTATCGCGGCATTGCCCGAAGCTTGGACATCGCCATCTGTCCCCATTAACTATAATGGGGACCGGCGGAGAGCTGGCCTCAACCCAGTAAATATGACGAGAATCGACCAGAAGAACACCGCGATGTAGTAGAGGACTGCAAAACATGCGGTCAGCGTACTGCGTGCTGTCTGCACCCGTGTGTCTGTTCCGCGGCCTCACTGAAAAGACAGAACATGTTCTATTCTTGTCCATTTAGCAGAAGAGAATAGAATTTCTATTGAAGTGAAAAAGGAAATGGCAGCACGTAGACGGCCGGCATCCATGTTTTTGCAGATTCGCGATTTGCGACCCAAAAAAAACTTATGGCCGTGTGCATGAGCCCTAAAAAACAGACGAGCATGAGAACTGCTCCCCACTGTCCCTAAGACTCTGTAGGGGGGTAGATTGCTTGGCTATCCTGGCAGTGCATACCCATGGCTGGTATCCGTGTTTTGTGAATCTGCGGTTTGTAGACCGTAAATCACATATGATCATGTGCAGGAGGCCTCATGCTGCCTCTTCTGAAAGGAGGAAAAGGGCGCCCTCTCCTGGGCCTGATTCTGATGTTTCTGAAGGTGAAATCTTTTCTGACCTCCGATGAGGAGATGGCAGCAGATGACACCCATCTACTAGATAAAGACAAAGTGCTGATGAAGACGAGCAGCTCGTTAACGTCCCATTCCGCTCTTCCAGAGAGGTGGTACTAAGGGCTATAAGATTGGCTCTCATACATTGTCAACCAATTCTTCAACGTAATCATGAGCCAGTCCAGTCAGACAGCCTTCCATCTGTCATCTGAACAAAATGGGATGGAGATAACCCACCCTCCGTCCGCTCATACACATCGTCATCTCAATTCGGCAGAGGATTGGCGGTATGTCTCCTGGAGAATGGAGTCTCAGACTGTTTTCCATCAGATAAGTAAATGGGGTCTCCAGTTCTGGATGTGATGACAACAGCGTGTAATTCCAAAACGAACACAGCAGACAGGATTGACCGTTTGCAGTAGACGGCCTCTCGGGCTCTATTTGTTTGTGCCTTTCTTGCTCTCCCTCTAAGGCCCCTTTCACGTGAGAGAGTATTCCTTGCGGGTACAATACGTGATGTGAACGCATTGTGCCCGCACGGAATCCAGACCCATATCAATGCGGCTGTGTACATGTGCGTTGGTTTTCACGCATCACTTGTGCGTTGCGTGAGGATCACAGCACGTTTTATATTCTGCGATTTTCACGCAACACTGGCCCCATAGAAGTGAATGGGGCTGTGTGAAAATTGCATCGCATCCGCAAGCAAGTGCGGATAGGAAGCGTTTTTCACTGATGGTTGCTAGGAAATGTTGTATGTAAACATTCAGTTTTCATCACGTGCGTGCAAAGCGCATTAAATCACATTGCACCTGCGCGATAAAAACTGAACAACCGAACGCGAAAGCAGACAAAACTGAATGACTTTGTGAAATCGCGCTGTTTTCACTAAACGCATTTGCAACGCATCCGGACCTAATCCACACATGCTCATCTGCAAGGGGCCTAATCCCTCAGGTCCTGAGGAAGGTCAGGGACCAAAGTGTGGAAGCTATTGCGATTCTCCCATTCTGGCCTAGAAGGGCCTGGTTTCCTCTGGCCTTAGCCCTCTCAGAAGGCCAGTATTGGAAGCCTCCGCTTCATCGTCACCTACATCTCAGCCTACATCATCTTCATTTGACTGCTTGGATGCTGAACAGCAAACTCTACAAAATAAGGGCCCGTCGGATAAGGTAGTTGATACTCCTCTGGCTTCCAGGAAGCCGAGTACTGTTAAAGGGGTTGTCTCTGTTCGGCAAATAGCATTTATCATGTAGAGAAAGTTAACCAAAAGTGGCAGAAGATTTGTCCAGGATTCACAGCATAAAGAGAATGTTAATACCAAGCACTTACTAATGTATTGGGATTCCCTTACGTCCTAACAGCAGCACAAGTGGGGAGTTCTCCCCTGTGAAACTAGTAGGACAGGTGGAATTTTTGTTGAGAAAAAAAATTCTACCAAGCAATAATTAACCCTTTCATGACCAAGGGTCATTGAAGCCCCAGTGTCCAGGTCAAAATTTACAAATCTGACATGCGTCACTTTATGTGGTAATAGTTTTGGAACGCTTTTACTTATCCACGCCTTCTGAGATTGTTTTCTCGTGACACATTGTACTTCATGATAGTCATATATTTGAGTCAATAGATTTCACCTTTATTTATGAAAAAATCCCAAATTTACCAAAAATTGGGAAAAATTCTCAATTTTCCAAATTTCAATTTCTCTGCTTCTAAAACAGAAAGTCATACCTAATAAAATATGTATTACTTAACATTCCCCACATGTCTACTTTATGTTGGCATCATTTTGGAAATGTCATTTTATTTTTTTAGGACGTTAGAGACTTAGAAGTTTAGAAGCAATTCTTAAAATTTTTAAGAAAATTTCCAAAACCTACTTTTTAAGGACCAGTTCAGATCTGAAGTCACTTTGTGGGGCCTACATAGTGGATACCCCCATAAATGACCACATTGTAGAAACTACACCCCTCAAGTTACTCAAAACTGATTTGACAAACTTTGTTAACCCTTTAGGCGTTCCACAAGAATTAAAGGAAAATGGAGATGAAAGTTCTAAATTTCAAATTTTTGGCAGATTTTCCATTTTATAAAAAAAAATTCTTTAACACATTGAGGGTTAACAGCCAAACAAAACTCAATATTTATTACCCTGATTCCGCAGTTTACATAAACACCCCACATGTGGTCGTAAACTGCTGTACGGGCGCACGGCAGGCGCAGAAGGAAAGGAACGCCATACGGTTTTTGGAAGGCAGATTGTGCTGGATTGGTTTTCTGAACGCCATATGTTTTTTTATTTTTCTGCCGATCGTCTTGTGCAGGGGCTCGTTTTTTGCAGAAAGTGTTGAGGTTTTTAAACTACTATCAGATATTTAGAAAGGCTCAACCAGCAAACTACTGGAGCTCAGCTTCAGTTACCAGCTGAAAAAAGGAATAAATCAATAATAATATAGGCTGGCTCACAGTATTTTTGCATAAAAGTTTTATTAATAAACTAAACAAACTAACTTTATGTCATCATGTCAGCATACATATATAAATGTAAAATTAGGTAAGTATGTGCGGAGCTCACGCACAGACTTGAATAGCTGGAGTACTCCGAAGTATAGGACCAAATGGCTATAGTGAGGCTGCAAGAAATAATTACTTAGACCGCTTGAGTGTCCAGGACATAGATATCAATTTGCCAGATAGTTGATCGCTGGTGAATGACGTAGGTACCTGTGGCCGTCAAGCACACGGAAGCTGGTTAAGCTGAGCTGAGCTGGTGTTTAGCTGGGCCTGTCTGGCCGGCAGTAGTGGATGCAACAAGGTTCAACCTTAAACTTGCGATGATATTAAATATAACAGCATAAGTTTAGTCCATTTTGTAGATGGTTGGTGGATGCAAAAAGCCTTTCAAGTGGTATATAACGTCTTCAAATCCTTATGGAAGTTGCAAAGGTTGAAAATTAAAGAAAGTCCTTTTCTTGCGTATTTAGTGAAAAACCGCACCTGTAGCCTTGGTCTCTATACGCACTAGACGCGTTTCGGAAACAAGTTCCTTCCTCAGTAGACAATCATAGAAGCTATTCTATGATTGTCTACTGAGGAAGGAACTTGTTTCCGAAACGCGTCTAGTGCGTATAGAGACCAAGGCTACAGGTGCGGTTTTTCACTAAATACGCAAGAAAAGGACTTTTTTTAATTTTCAACCTTTGCAACTTCCATAAGGATTTGAAGACGTTATATACCACTTGAAAGGCTTTTTGCATCCACCAACCATCTACAAAATGGACTAAACTTATGCTGTTATATTTAATATCATCGCAAGTTTAAGGTTGAACCTTGTTGCATCCACTACTGCCGGCCAGACAGGCCCAGCTAAACACCAGCTCAGCTCAGCTTAACCAGCTTCCGTGTGCTTGACGGCCACAGGTACCTACGTCATTCACCAGCGATCAACTATCTGGCAAATTGATATCTATGTCCTGGACACTCAAGCGGTCTAAGTAATTATTTCTTGCAGCCTCACTATAGCCATTTGGTCCTATACTTAGGAGTACTCCAGCTATTCAAGTCTGTGCGTGAGCTCCGCACATACTTACCTAATTTTACATTTATATATGTATGCTGACATGATGACATAAAGTTAGTTTGTTTAGTTTATTAATAAAACTTTTATGCAAAAATACTGTGAGCCAGCCTATATTATTATTGTTGAGGTTTTTATTGGTACCATTTTTGGGTACATAGGATTTTTTTGATCATTCATTATTACACTTTATGGGGCAAGGTGACCCAAAAATTGGCTGTTTTGGAACAGTTTTCATTTATTTATTTTTACAGCGTTCATCTGAGGAGTTAGGTCATGTGATAGTTTTATAGAGAGGATCGTTACGGACGTGGCAATACCTAATATGTATACTTTTTCTTATTTAAGTTTTACACAATAATAGCATTTCTGAAACCAAAAAAATGATGTTTTAGTGTCTCTATAGTCTGAGAGCCATAGCTTTTTTATTTTTTGGGCGATTGTCTTAAATAGGGTATCATTTTTTGCGGGACGAGGTGACAGTACTATTTTGAGGGTCATACACCTTTTTGATCGCTTGCTTTTGCACTTTTTGTGATGTAAGGTGACAAAAATGGCTTTTTTTTTACACCGTTTTTATTTTATTTTTTATGGTGTTTATCGGACGGGGTCTATCATGTGATATCTTTAGAGAGAAGGTCGTTACGGACGCGGTGATACCTAATATGTGTAGTTTTTTATTTTTCTTTTTTTATAGGAAAAGGCAATTTTTTTATTTTTATTTTTACATTTTATTTTTTTTTCACATTTTTTTTTTTATCAAGTCCCTCTTGGATCATGAAGATCCAGTGGGGCTGATGGCTGTACTATACTTTGCAATGCTCTTGCATTGCAAAGTGTAATACATTCAGATGCCCTGTAGGTGGCAACAGCGGACGCTTTTGCAAAGCGTCCGGTTGCCAGGGCAACCATCGGGGCTGCCATCGCAGCGCAGCAGCCCCGATAGTGGAGAGAGGGAGCCCCCTCCCTCTATTAACCCCATGGATGCCGCTGCCGCGGCATCTATGTGGTTACAGCAGAGTGTCAGCATAGAGCTGACACTCTGATGATGGCGGCGGCTCAGGAATGGAGCCGCCGCCATCAAACACAGCAGGGGGGCAGACCGAGCGGGGGGCAGCGCTGGAAGGGAGGGGGTGGTGGAAATTGTCACGGCCAGCAGGAGGGGGCACTGGAGGACACAAGATGGGGCACAGATGGAGGGGGCACTGGAGGACACAAGATGGGGCACAGATGGAGGGGGCACTGTGGACACAAGATGCCGCACAGATGGGGGGCTGCACATATCGGGGGGCGGCCTGCACAGATCGGGGGGGGGGGCTGCACGGATCGGGGGGGCACGAGGACACTGATTTCAGGCTCTAATCTGCAGAGCGCAGATCAGAGCCTGAAATCGGCATTTTTTCACTGCAGCGATCCGATTGGTTAGTCTGTACAGACTAACCAATCGGATCGATTGCCGGCAAGGGGACACTCTGATTGGTCCCTTGCCAGCATTACTGCACTGTATGCTGTCCGTGACAGCATACAGGGCAGGGGCAGAAGCTTTAATCCAAGCGCTTTGCAGCGCTTGGATTAAAGAGCTGCCAGAACGTATATATACGTGGTAGCTGCACGGGGTATGTGCAGCTATCACGTATATATACAGATTGCGGTCGGGAAGGGGTTAAATAATTAGTAGAAAACCCACCCCTATAAAGGGCAGACTGCCCATACCTCAGTGCTTTTTTTCTCTGTCCCTGTGGACAGTAGGACGGGTCAGGCTGCGGCCTGATACCTTTAAAGGATTCATTTTTTTCCTTTTTTTTTTTTGATACAGAGTTTTCCTACCACTTGATGTTAGCTCCTGGCCAAGCCGTCCTCGGTCTCTCCGCCGACGGCATTTTTGTCCGTGATTCGTTTACTGCTTCGGGTGCAGCAGTCCAGGCTGCAGGGGCGGAGCCTAGTGGCACTTTCCCCCGTTGGTAAGGCTGTGGACCGCCGGCATCTCCGTTGCACAACGCTACACGGCCGACCGGAAGTGCGTCATTGACGACTTCCGGTGCTCACGCCGGGTTTGTTATACCACTTGCAGATGGTTTTTCTGCAAAATAAGCGGCGCGGACTACACGATTTTAACAAATATACAAAATATAGGTAGTCCAGAGGTATTTTTCCTGAGGGTTCAGGAAAAGTTAGGTTAAGGCGGGGTTATCAGGGGAAGGGGCCGAGCTAAGGTCAGAGGTGGAGCTAGTCCACCTATATAAGCCCACAGCAAGAGGAGTACTTCCTCTTCTGAGCAGAGAGCTAAGGCTACAGTTCTGTGGCTGCTACTACTACTTGAGCAGAGAGCTAAAGCTGCACTTCTGTGGCTACTACTACTAGACTAAAAAGTTTTTTTCTAGATGGCATCCCCTAATGGTGATCAGCGCGGGAAATCCGCCCACAAGCAGAGACATTTAGTCTGCGCTTCCTGCGAGATGCCAATGCGGACTCCTATGAGTACAATAGGTGTCCGTTATGTCGTCCCCCTCTGTCGCAACCCACTGTAAGCGACATGTTTGGGTGGATGAAGGACTTTATGGGAAATTCAATTTCCGAAATTAAGAGCGCCCTCTCCTCCAAGAGATCAAGAGCATCATCTCCAGATTCGATGCCTATGCTGGAAGCAATCTCCGTGGACGACCATTCTTCCTCTTCCTCGGACGACGAAGATTCAGTGTTCCTGTTTCCAGCTGAAAAAACTCAAAGGCTTTTACGCTCCATCCGGTCAAGGGATCATGATGTTGAGCAAGGGGAAGCTCCGCCATCCACCTCTAGGGGGTTAAGAACCTTCAAAGTGGACGAAACCCTTAAGTGTTTCATGCTTACTGAATGGAAACATCCTGAGAAGGGTCCAGTCCTCAACAAGAGGTTTAAACTCATGTTTCCCCTCCATGAATCGGAGTCCGACCTTTGGGTACTACCTCCAAAGGTCGAAATGGCAATATCCAAATTGTCTAAAGGGACCCTAGTCCCATCAGATGACGGTAGTAATCTCCAGGACCCGATAGACCGTAGGGTCGAATGCACATTAAGGCGCAATTATTCCGCTGCGGCAGCCTCCGCATCAGTAGCTGTTGCCTCTTCTGAGACCGCGGACTTTGTACGCTCCTGCATCCAAAGAATTCAGGCTGACCTAGAGGCCAGAGCGGCCAGAACGGACATTCTGGATAAATTTAAGACCCTCCTGTTAGGAGCTGATTTTCTATGTGACGCCTCTTGAAGCTGGCTGCGAAAAGTATGGCGCTTTCTTCTGCC
Organism: Bufo gargarizans; assembly: GCF_014858855.1. Lineage (NCBI taxonomy): Eukaryota > Metazoa > Chordata > Amphibia > Anura > Bufonidae > Bufo > Bufo gargarizans. The sequence continues at coordinate 39,286 of NW_025334055.1, read as the reverse complement.
AGCCGTAGGCCCCTCTGGTTACGACCATGGGTCGCTGATAACACCTCTAAGTTCAACTTATGCGGCCTGCCCTATGAGCCAGGAAAGCTATTTGGTTCTGAGCTAGACAAGCTCATGGAGAGCTTGGCAGATAAAAAAGGGAAAAATCTCCCTCAACAGTCCTTTCAGGGTCGCAGTAGGTCCAGAAACACAAGACCTCAGGGCCTCTCGAGATCCCAGAGACGTCAGGCGTCCTCCAGACGTGGTCGTGGTAGGGGCAGCGAACGCAAGGCGGACCTATGACTCTCCCGCTTACCTTCCCCTCCAGACCCTCCGTGCGATGCACAACTTCCAAGTGTTCCTCCGGTCGTAGGTCATTTAATTTTTTTTCAGCAGACTTGGCTGCAAGAAATTCCGGACCAGTGGGTCCTAAATATAATTTTGTTCGGTTACACGATAGATTTCGTGTCTCCCCCTCAGGAAAATTTGTGTTAACCCAACCGTTACCCCAAATCAAACAAAAGATCCTAGAGGATGCGGTCCACCTTTATCTTCACAAAAAAGCCCTAGAGGAGGTTCCCTCCCACGAATGAGGGCGAGGGGTCTATTCCCCCATATTTCTAGTCCCAAAGCCTTCCGGATACTGGCGCATGATAATAGATCTACGCTATCTAAATCGCTTCATAAGGAAGAAGCGCTTCAGAATGGAGACCATCCGCTCTTTAATCAATATCCTAAATCCTGGAGACCTCATGGTCACTATAGATCTAAAGGACGCTTATCTTCATGTCCCTATTCATCTAACCCACCGAAAGTTCCTGAGAGTTGCGGTCTCCATAAAGGGTGTGGTAAAGCATTATCAATTTTCTGTTCTACCCTTTGGCATCTCTTCCGCTCCCCATACCTTTACCAAGGTTGTGGCTCCGGTCATTGCCAAACTCAGGCTTCAAGGGCTAGAAATCGTGCCATATCTAGATGACTGGCTTAAAAGCCGCCTCTCTAGATATTCTTCAAACCCATCTTCATCTGGCTCTTCAGACTCTCCAGCAGTTAGGCTGGCTGATAAATTGGGAAAAGTCCCAAATCCTACCTTCCACTTCCAGGGTATTCCTGGGATTTATAGTGGATTCTCAGAGAATGACACTCTCTCTCTCTCCCCAGAAAGGAAAGATCGAGTCATAAGAGCCGCTCAGTTCCTCATGGCACCTCATCGAGTGTCCATCAGAATACTGATGATGTTGGGCCATATGTCAGCATCTGCAGAAGCAGTTCCTTGGGCCCTTTGGCAACTCCGTCCACTTCAAGGGGAAGTGTTAGCAGTCTGGAACCACAACCCCAAGGGGTCGGACAAGACTCACTCCCTGTCTGTCAAAGTCCGGTCCTCACTCAAATGGTGGAGGAACCTATCAGATGGGAGGTCCTTGATTCAACCTTGTTGGATCACGTTGACCACAGACGCCTCCCTTCTAGGTTGGGGAGCCCATCTGGAAGACAGTTCAGTACAAGGTATCTGGACTCCACAGGAGAGGCTTCTCTCGTCCAATATGAGAGAACTAAGAGCTGTATGTCTAGCTCTTTATCACTTTGCTCCTCTCATCCGCGGAAAGGCGGTGAGAGTCCGTTCGGACAGCATGACTGTGGTCGCTTACGTCAACAGACAGGGAGGTACGAGATCTCAACCTCTTCTCCAAGAAGTTGGTCTAATTCTCTCTTGGGCAGAGCTCAGTCTTTCCCACCTTTCCACGGTTCACATCAGGGGAGATCTCAACATAGTTGCGGATCGACTCAGCCGGGGTCTACCCGTTCCAGGCGAATGGTCACTGAACAGAGACATCTTCTCCCAAATTACTCTACAGTGGGGCACTCCAGAGATCGACTTAATGGCGACCCGGTTGAATGCGAAGGTGGACAAGTTCTGCTCCCTGTACAAGGAGGACAACCCTCTGGCGATAGACGCTCTGTCCATTCCATGGAGGTTCAGGCTGGCATACATTTTCCCTCCACTTTCCATGATACCAAGGGTATTGACGAAGATCAAACAAGACCAGACCCCGGTTATTGCAATAATACCGTTTTGGCCGAAGAGGTCTTGGTTCACCCAGATCATGAAGATGAGTCAGGGCACATATTGGAGACTTCCCCTAATGCAGGACCTAGTGTATCAGGACACAGGTCCCTGCCTAAATCTGAGGAAACTCAATCTCACAGCCTGGAGATTGATAGGTCCCTACTAGAAGCTAGAGGGCTTTCTGCGGAGGTCTTGAGAACTATTTCACACTCCCGTGCGTAGTCTACAAACAAGGCGTACTCAAGAATTCACAAGATCTTTCTTCAGTGGTGTGCTGTTAAAGAGGTAGTACCCTCAGATCCTCCTCTTTCAGCTATTTTACAATTCCTGCAGGACGGCCTGGACAAGGGTCTAAGCTCGTCTACTCTCAGAGTCCACATCAGTGCTCTCTCTGCCTCTTTAGGCAGACCATTATCTCAAGACCCCCTACTCAGGAAGTTCCTCAAGGGAGCCAAAAGATTAAAACCTAGAATCCTGAGACCTATCCCTGAATGGGATTTATCTATTGTTCTAAATGGGCTATCCTCTCCCCCCTTTGAACCCTTAGAGAATGTAGATCTTAGGTATCTGTCCTTAAAGGTCACATTTTTACTGGCCATAACATCGGCTAAGAGGATTGGAGAGTTACAGGCCCTAGCGGCCGCTGAGCCTTATACCCTCTTTCTCCAGGACTCTGTCCTGTTGAGATTTTTACCAACCTTTGCTCCTAAGGTTCCCTCATTCGGTAACCGAAATCAGACCATCTCCTTGACGGTCCTATGTCCTACTCCATCATCTCCTGAAGAAGAAGCTCTTCACTCCTTGGACATTTCCAGGAATCTAAAGGTCTACCTGAACAGGACTGCGGACTTCAGGAAATCAGAACACCTGCTGCTCTCCTTCTCCGGTAAAAGCAAAGGTCTAAAAGCCTCCAAACCCTCTCTAAGTAGATGGGTAAAGGAGGCAATCCGGGAAGCCTTTTTATCTCAAGGCTTGGCTCCTCCATCCTTTGTCACCGCCCACTCCATGAGGGCAATATCCACTTCCTTTGCGGAAAAAAATCTAGTTCCACTTGAACAGATTTGTGCTGCGGCTTCCTGGAGCTCCCACAGCACTTTCGTTAGACATTATCGCCTAGACTCTAGGCGCTCGGAGGGTGTAGCATTCGGACGTACCATTCTGTCTGCCGCCCTCTCATAAAAAAATTTAAAAAAGGGGGACGGTATTATGTACCTGTGGAAAGACCCTTCCAATTTGTTGTGTTGCTTGCTAGGTCCCCACTTGTGCTGCTGGTTAGGATGTAAGGGAAGCGTTAATTTTTAATGTAAATTTGTTTTCCCTTTTCGTACTCTGGCAGCACATCACGGGTAATCCCATTCCCTTCAGATTGCAGGACCGCCCACCTAGATAAATCAGAACAATTAATCAATTAATTAGCTCCCTAATATAAGGTGGTAACCCAGAATGCATCCTTTTGTTTTTATTGTCCTTCAGTAAGCCCACCTAGCGGCTGGTTACCTGGATCAGGTAGCCTGATTGACTTTTTTTTTCTTTTCTTCCTATTTTTGGCCATGTATATTTCCTGGCCCCAAGCGTTCGCTCCTGTGTTCTTCCAGGACACGCCTTTTACATCGGAGGCAGCGCTTACCGCACCGGCAGCCGGGGTGTATTATCCTGACTTGGCTTTCGGTGGCATGGTGGAGCGCAGAGAAGTCCGGACTTCCGGTTTCTTGCGAGCGCAAGAAGCGCTTGGTGGGAACGCAGTGTGCTGGGCATCTGACGTCACCCCATGTGCCTCCTCCTTCGGCAGCAGAATTTCCGGATCCGGACTTCTGGTTTCGTGGAGCGCAAGAAGCGCTTGGTGGAACGCAGGCGCTGGGCGTCTGACGTCACCCTGCATGCCGCCACCTAGCTGATGCAGCTGTAAGTATTTAAACTGGCTGTCTGTAGCGCTCGCTGCCGCATGTGCCTGGCAGCAGAGCTCTGGTATTATAAAGGTAATTCTGCCTGTCCTGTGTCAGGCAAATCCTCCATTAGTTTTCCCTTGTTTACTGATCCCTGTATTATGTGTTACAGATGTTCAGCTCTTCAAGCAGACCAGGGAAAAGGGCCAGAAAGAGCAGGCACAGGTTGTGCCATTCATGTGATCAGCCCCTGCCTGATGAGTATCCAGAGGATTTCTGTGAGCAGTGTAGTGGGAACCCTCCTAAGGTCTCCCCGTCTAGATCTGCTAAGAAACGCAAATCTAAACAAGCCTTGTGCATCTCTTGCATTCAGCTGTTGCCTCTTGATTGCTCCTCAAATATATCTAAGAATTGTTCTCATTCAGATGAGGCCTCTGACGCAGAGACCAGGAAGATGATGTCTCTATTTAAAAAATGTCTTGCTAAGACAAGGAAGAAGAGTAACAAGAGGGATCATTTATCTTCTGGGTCGTCTTCTGAGCAGTCTTCACGCTCTGAAGGTGAAGTCTCTTCAGACTCTGAGTCCGAGTCCACGATTCTGGAGGATAACTTTCTGTTTAACAAGAATAACGCTAACCAACTGATTAAAGACGTTAAAAGGAGCATGGAGTCTAAGAAAGAAAAGACATCAGAACGAGAAGAAGAAAATCTTTTTTATTTTCCTAAAAAGAAAGCCTCTGTGTTTCCTAGTCACCCTGTCTTGAATTCCATTATGTGTAAAGAATGGGAACAGCCAGTGGGAAAGATAAATCTGGGATCCAGATTTAGAGCAGCATACAAAACAGATCCTGCTGAATTCACCAGCTGGGAAGCCCCAGCAAGAGTAGACCCGGCGGTTACCCGTTTAGCTAAAAAGTCTCTTTTTCCTAGTGACGACTCCTCCTTGCTCAAGGAGCCTATGGAGAAGAAAGCGGATGGGCTCCTAAAGAGACTGCACACCTATCTGGTCTCCCTAAGCAAGGCTGCTATGGCAACAGTCCCTGTAGCTCGGGCTCTCAGGGTATGGCTAAGCCAGCTTGCTAGGGATATAGAGGATGGAGTGGCGAGAGAGGAATTGCTGCACCAACTACCAACGTTGAAAATGGCGGCGGAGTTCCTTTGTGACTTCCCTCTGGATACGTTAAGGTTGACGGCAAAGAATATGGCCCTGTCAAACTCAGTTAGAAGGGCCTTCTGGTTGAAGCTATGGTCCGGAGATCCTTCGTCTAAGAGTAATCTCTGCTCCTTACCATTTGAGCCTGGAAGACTTTTTGGCTCCCATCTGGATAAGCTTCTGGAGACTTTCCTCAAACTAGACGTAGAGACAAACTGAAGTTTTTTCGTCCCTATAGAGGACAGGATTATAGGAGGTCAAGTTTTAGGGGACGCTCAACCAGAGGAAGATCTGACCGTAGATTCAGACCAGCTTCTGAGAAGCCAGGAAAGAAGCCAGATGATTCCAAACAACCGAATATGGAGTTCTGACACCACAGGTCAGGAAGTGGGAGGCCGCCTGTCAAACTACTACTCAGAGTGGCTGCGGATTACCTGAGACAATTGGGGTCTCCAGATCATCAGAGAAGGTTACGAACTGGAGTTCGACCACTTCCCAAGAGACAGATTTCTGACAAACAGAGGAGAAGATCCTCTACTAGTTCATTTACTGGAAGAATTTTTTGAAAAAGGCGCACTAGAACCCGTTACTTACCACCAAAGGGGAAAGGGAGTATACTCCAGAGTATTCCACGTACCCAAGGCAGATGGAAAAAAAACGTCTCATCATAGATGTGCGTTACTTAAATCAGTACCTGAAGAAAGTTAATTTCAAGATGGAGACTATAAGATCGATAACAGCAATACTCAGAAGAGATCAGTACATGGTATCCTTAGACTTAAAGGACGCGTATCTACACATCCCGATAAGAGTGTCATCCAGAAAATTTCTAAGACTGGCTATTCAGAAGGAGGAAGGCATTTCTCACTTCCAGTTCAAGGCTCTTCTTTTTGGCCTCTGCTCTTCACCGAGAATTTTTACCAAGATTGCAGTCATAGTAGCGGTGACTCTTCGCCTCCAGGATATTCAAGTCTTCCCCTACCTGGACGACTGGCTTCTGGCAGCCCAATCCGAACACCTTCTGCAAGTTCATCTCCAGAAAGCGGTGAAACTACTTCAATCCCTAGGATTTCTAATAAATTGGAAAAAGTCAGAAATCACTCCTACTACCTCCAAGTCCTTCCTAGGGTTCAAGATAGACACACGCAGCATGACGCTTCTCCTGCCACCTGTAAAGATTGGGACGTTAAAGAAGGAAATAAGAACCCTATTATCCTTACATCGTCTTTCAGTTCGCAGAGTCATGAAGACATTGGGACATATGACAGCAACAGCAGATGTCGTCCCCTGGGCCATGATTCATACCAGGGACTTACAGCAGGACATGCTACAGACGTGGCATCACAGCCACCACAGTCTGAAAGCAAGAGTGAAACTGAAGCCTTCAACAATTCAGAGTCTAAACAGGTGGCTTCAGACCAAGAATCTTTCCTCTGGGAAGAGTTTCCAGTTCATGTCTCCGGTCATAATCACTACAGATGCATCTGGCCAAGGCTGGGGAGCACACCTCCAAGACAAATGGGTTCAAGGCTTCTGGTCCCCACAAATGAAGAAGCAATCTTCAAATTTCAGGGAGCTGAAGGCGGTCCACTTGGCTCTCCACCAGTTTGCAGCAGAGATAATAGGAAAGCCAGTGCTTGTTCGTTCAGACAATCTCCCGGCGGTATTTTATCTGAACAAGCAAGGGGGGACGAGGAATGCGGTTCTCCTGGGCTTGTGCAAACAGATCTTCTCCTGGGCAGAGTCCCACCTTTTAGAATTAAGAGCCATGCATATCAAAGGTTGCTGCAATACTCAAGCGGATCGGCTGAGTCGGAGGATGATCAAACCGGCAGAATGGGAGCTGAATCAAGAGGTATTCCAGCAAATAGTGGCCAAATGGGGTCTGCCAGCGTGAGACCTGATTGCGTCCAGAAGGAACAAGAAGCTGCCAAGGTTTTGCTCTCTGAACAGTTGGGAAGACCCCACACTGGTGGATGCCTTTTCCTTCAGCTGGAGACACCTATTCGTGTACATCTTTCCTCCGGTCCCTCTCATTGTGAGAGTCCTTCGGAAGATCCTTGCAGAGAGGCCTCAGGTGATACTAATAGCACCATTCTGGCCAAGAAGGTCGCCTTCTTCTCCAGCTTTCCAAGGGGCAATTCTGGAAGCTCCCTCTAGTTCCGGATCTTTTACTTCAAGAGGGTCTGTGTCATCAGCATCTGGACAGACTACACCTCACAGCCTGGAGGCTGAAAGATCTGCGCTAGAAGAAAGAGGACTCTCAGACTAAGTAATTAATACACTTCTCTGCTCTCGTAAGCAATCAACGAATATGAAGTATGCCAAGATCTGGAATAAGTTCTCGAATTGTTCAGTCATTAACATCTCTTCTATACTGCAGTTCCTTCAAGACGGTTTTCAAAAGGGTCTCAAACCCAATACACTAAGGGCACATATGACGGCGATCAGTGCCATGACTGAAAATAAATTCATTCATCACCCTCTCATCGTCAGGTTCTTTAAAGCAGTAAAGAAGTTAAGACCTACTTTTCGAGAACCCATACCGGTCTGGGACCTGTCCTTGGTACTCAGAAGATTAACGACTTCTCCATTCGAGCCTCTCCAGCAAGCTGATTTCAAATGGCTTACCTATAAGGTGTCTTTTCTAATTGCAATTACATCGGCAAGGCGGTTGGGAGAGCTACGAGCCCTTTCCTCTAAACATCCGTACCTGAGAATTCTTCAAGACGGAGTGCTACTTCGTACCATGCCATTCTTCCAACCAAAAGTCTAATCTTCTTCTAACATTAACAGAGAGTCTTTCCTTCCAGCGTTCTTCCCTGACCCTTCTGATGAACAACAGAGTGCGTTACATACACTAGATGTTAAGAGGGCAATTGAAATGTATCTTCTCAGAACCAAGGAGTTCAGAAAGGCAGAGAACCTCCTCCTGTTATATGCCGGTTCAAGAAGAGGGCAGTGTCCATCCAAAGATACTATTGCAAGATGGATTAAGTCTACAATTATAGAAGCATATGCACTTGAGGGGATTTCTCCTCCGTTTCCAATCAAGGCACACTCTACAAGAGCTACTGCAGTATCCTGGGTGGAGAAAGCGCAAGTTTCTCTAGAAGACATCTGCAACGCAGCATCCTGGTCTTCAACTCTGAACTTCGCGAATCACTACCACCTGGACATCTATACCAAGAGCTCAGCCTTCGGCACTGGGGTATTGAGTGCAGTACTAGATGCGGAAGCCCCCCCTTTGGGATCTATGCAAATCCCGTGATGTGCTGCCGGAGTACGAAAAGGGAAAGGAAAAATACGTACCTGGGATTTTACTTTCCTTGAGTACGGAGGCAGCACATCGATACCCTCCCTAATAAATTTTTCGTTTTGGCATTTTTTGTGTCTGGATCTATTTTTTTAACACAAGGATGCATTCTGGTTTCCACCTTATATTAGGGAGCTAATTAATTGATTAATTGTTCTGATTTATCTAGGTGGGCGGTCCTACAATCTGAAGGGAATGGGATTAACCCGTGATGTGCTGCCTCCGTACTCAAGGAAAGTAAAATCCCAGGTACGTATTTTTCCTTTCCCTTAGTCCTAACAGCAGCACACAAATTTCCCACCCTTGTCTTGTTTCTACTTGTTATAAAGCACTGAGGTATGGGCAGTCTGCCCTTTATAGGGGTGGGTTTTCTACTAATTATTTAATTATTGCTTAAAAATTAACGCTTGTCCATATTGCTTCCTTTGCTGGCTGAATTCATTTTTCCATCACATTATACACTGCTCATTTCCATGGTTATGACCACCCTGTAATCCAGCAGTGGTGGTCGTGCCTGCACACTATAGGAAAAAGTACTGGCTTATGCGCACTCCCATGGTCCCAGTGTCACGGAAGCCAGGAAACCAGACCACATGCAAACGCAGGTAAAATAAAGAAGTTTATTTAAAGGAACATAAATAAACATTAATCAGGGAAAGTGAGGTTAGGAAGAAGCCCATGAAGTCCAAAGCAGGTAGTCGTCCGAGCCAGAATCAGGTCCAAAGCAGGTAGTCGTCCGAGCCGGAATCAGGTCCAAAGCGGGTAGTCGTCCAAGCTGGGGTCAGATCCAAAGCGGGTACGTCTGCCGATGCGGGGATCGAGAGCCAGAGGAAACGTCATCCAGGCCGGATCATACACAGGAACACACAAGGAGCTCACACTGCCAGAGATGCACCTTGGAGCACAAACGCAAGGGCAATGAACCTGAAGCCTAAGCAGACTGATATAGTCAGGTGTTGCCAAATCATCACTGTGCGATGCCCAGGCAGCAGGCAAGTGATGATGCACTCAGAGGTTATAAGAGACTGCAGTCTGCATATGTCCAAAATGGCTGCCACCATGAGGACAAGGTAAGACCTTGACACCCAGCCTTGGAAGAGGCCGGAGCTTTTCCTATAATGTGCAAGCACGACTACCACTGCAGGATTGCAGGGTGGTCGTAACCACTGAATACAGGCAGTGTATAATGTGATGGAAAAATGAATCCAGCCAGCATAAGAGGCAATATACAGTAGTCAATTGCAATACATTAATAAGTGCCTTGTATTCATTTTCTCTACATAATAAATGACATTTGTTGAACTGAGACAACCCTTTAAAGGAACACTGACTGACAGGCCCAATAAGCATATTTAGCTATATATATGACTGCACAGGTCTTCTAATGTGTATTAAAATCATATAAGTATACCCCCTGTCCACCTTATAAATACAGTAAACTCATGTTTTATAACCTTATAGAATCGCTCTTCTTTCTGCCCAAGGGGCGGCGTTTCAGCTTCACTTGCGCCCAGCCAGCCTCGCCCCAACTGCCGTTTTGAAGCGCCGCCCAGCTCATCAATATTCACTTTGCTGGGCGGCTTCTGCTGTCCCCGACGTTCCGAGATCCCATAGCTTTCTACTGGGCATGCGCGGGATCTCGGAACGTCGGGGACAGCAGAAGCCACCCAGCAAAGTGAATATTGATGAGCTGGGCGGCGCTTCAAAACGGCAGTTGGGGCGAGGCTGGCTGGGCGCAAGTGCAGCTGAAACGCCGCCCCTTGGGCAGAAAGAAGAGCGATTCTATAAGGTTATAAAACATGAGTTTACTGTATTTATAAGGTGGACGGGGGTATACTTATATGATTTTAATACACATTAGAAGACCCGTGCAGTCATATACAGTACAGACAAAAAGTTTGGACGCACCTTCTCATTCAAAGAGTTTTCTTTATTTTCATGACTATGACAATTGTAGATTCACACTGAAGGCATCAAAACTATGAATTATCACATGTGGAATTATATGCATAACAAAAAAGTGTGAAACAACTGAAAATATGTCATATTCTAGGTTCTTCACAGTAGCCACCTTTTGCTTTGATTACTGCTTTGCACACTCTTGGCATTCTCTTGATGAGCTTCCAGAGGTAGTCACCTGAAATGGTCTTCACTTCACAGGTGTGCCCTGTCAGGTGTAATTAGTGGGATTTCTTGCCTTATAAATGGAGTTGGGACCATCAGTTGCGTTGTGGAGAAGTCAGGTGGATGCACAGCTGATAGTCCTACTGAATAGACTGTTAGCTGCTTTTTTCTTGCCATAATACAAATTCTAAGTAAAGAAAAACGAGTGGCCATCATTACCTTAAAGGGACACTGACAGGCCTTCTGAGGATAATTAGCTCTTTATATGCCCCCCATGGTCTTATAATAAGTTCCCAATTCATATAAGTATTATCCCTGTGCGCAATGTTAAACGTGAAAAATCATCTTTATAATCACCTCTCCTTTCTGCCCAAGGGGGGTTATTTGTGCCCAGCCCGCGCCCCAACTGCCGGATCCTTAGACACGCCCATCTCATTAGTATTCACTTCGCTGGGCGGTATTTTCCTGTCCCTGACATTCAGAGATCCCGCGCATGCAGTCCGAAAAATTGGGAAAACTTTGAAAGTGTCCCCAAGTGCAGTCACAAAAACCATCAAGCGCTACAAAGAAACTGGCTCACATGTGGACCGCCCCAGGAAAGGAAGACCAAGCGTCACCTCTGCTGCGGAGGAGAAGTTCATCCGAGTCACCAGCCCCAGAAATCGCAGGTTAACAGCAGCTCAGATTAGAGACCAGGTCAATGCCACCCAGAGTCCTAGCAGCAGACACATCTCTAGAGCAACTGTTAGGAGGAGACTGTGTGAATCAGGCCTTCATGGTAGAAGATCTGCTAGGAAACCACTGCTAAGGACAGGCAACAAGCAGAAGAGACTTGTTTGGGCTAAACAAGGAATGGACATTAGACCAGTGGAAATCTGTGCTTTGGTCTGATGAGTCCAAATTTGAGATCTTTGGTTCCAACCACCGTGTCTTTGTGCGACACAGAAAAGGTGAACGGATGGACTCTACATGCCTGGTTCCCACCGTGAAGCATGGAGGAGGAGGTGTGATGGTGTGGGGGGGCTTTGCTGGTGACACTGTTGGGGATTTATTCAAAATTGAAGGCATACCCAAACTCCTCTACCTGTTCCAGACTGCTCCATGTAATATACCTAATAGATTCTTTGCCCAATTGCGGTCATTAGTCTCTAGGTTTATCTGGAATGGCGCAAGGGCCAGGGTGAGCTATAAAGTATTGTCTTGAGCGAAGAGTTTGGGGGGAGCAGGTCTGCCCGACTTTCAGGCATACTATAGGGCTTCCATCTCAAATTGTGTTCTGGATCTTGTCCACAAGTGTTCTCTGAAACTTTGGGTAGCCTCAGAACACACCCTTGAACCACATCTGGTGCCTGGGATATTCTGGCTTCCTGTAGCCGCAGCAAAATAGCCTTTTACATGCTCTTCGCTCTCCTCTACTTCAGACTCTGACTAAATCGTGGGGTAGATTTGCCTCCAAAATCAAGCTAATTTCCGCTCCAGGTCCTTTGACACCTATTGTGGCTCACCCTGGCCTTCCTTCCCAGATCAGGAACTTGCCATCACTCCAGACCGTCCCCCCTCCTCGGATTCTAATTAGAGATATTTTTAATAGTTCAGGTCTGTTACCCCTTAACGATCTATCACATATCTTTCTAAATTTCCCGAGTCGCTGGTTTCACTACCTTCAACTCCCTGGCTTTTTGAGATCCCTGGCTCCCGGATCACAACTGTCTGCTCCTCTGACAAATTTTGAAAAGCTTTGTGTTACCAACATAGGTCCAGATCATGGTATCTCTCTGATTTATAGCCTGCTTGGTGCCGGTGGGATGGGGGACTTGTCGCTCATTGAACAGATGAGGAGTGTTGGATTTGCCTCTGGTTGGGAGAACGAACTGACGTTTTCCTTGTCCGCTGAGCAATGGAGTAGTTCCCTCTTATTTACTCATAAATCATCCACGTCATGTTGCCTGCAAGAGTTGAATTATAAGATTCTTACGTGTTGGTATAGGACTCCGGTTAAGTTGCACCATTTTTATCCATCGGTCCCCAACACCTGCTGGCGTTGCCAAACAGCGGTTGGATCCATGCTCCACATTTGGTGGGACTGTCCCGGGGTTGCCCTACTATGGCAGGATGTCTTTGCTCTGTATAATGCTCTGTACCGGTCTACTATACCTCCGTCCCCTTTGATTGCTTTGCTTTCTATATTTCCGGGCAGAATCCAACGTGTCAAAAATGGAGTGCTTAGAACGTTTGTTCTGTCTATGAGGCAGATTATTCCATGCCAATGGAGACCTTCAGATGGTTTACAGAGAGTCACGTGGGTACGTGCTCTAGATGCCTTAGCCAGGATGGAGGAATTAGAGACCGAGGCCTATAACCAAACCCAAATGTATGCACTGACCTGGGAGCCCTGGCTACAGTTTAGGAGCTCCTCTAGTTTCCAAACCTGGCTGGGTACAAGTGAATGCACCTGGACTTCTTGATATGTTTTCTAGTCATCCTTCCCCTTCCCTCCCTTTCCCCCTTTCCTTCCCCGTCTTTTGTCTGTCCATGTCGTGTCCTTGTCTGTTTCCCTGTCTATGCTAGTTACCGCTTTGGCATGTCTTACCGTGAGCTGCATATTAGTAGCCCTATGTTTAACTTGCTATTATTGAGTAATCTAGGAATCTGACCCGAGTACCTGTTTCCTTCCCTTCCCACATACATGGCTCTATGATTTGCACTTTATGTTTCCTTTATTGCTAAGCCACTCGAAGTGTATGCGCTAAGCGGTACCTGATTCCTTTAAGCCTCATTGTAAATGGCCTAGAGGGTTATGTTGTACCCTATGTCCGTCTAATCACTGATACTTCTTATTCTTTTTGGACCTGGAAATAGGGGGCACTTACTGTCTATATTGTCATTGCTGCTATGTTCAATTGCTTTGTTTTTCTATGCAATAAAAAGAGATTCAACACTAAAATTGAAGGCATACTGAACCAGCATGGCTACCACAGCATCTTGCAGCGGCATGCTATTCCATCCGGTTTGCGTTTAGTTGGACCATCATTTATTTTTCAACAGGACAATGACCCCAAACACCTCCAGGCTGTGTAAGGGCTATTTGACCATGAAGGAGAGGGATGGGGTGCTGCGCCAGATGACCTGGCCTCCACAGTCACCGGACCTGAACCCAATCGAGATGGTTTGAGGTGAGCTGGACCGCAGCGTGAAGGCAAAAGGGCCGACAGGTGCTAAGCATCTCTGGGAACTCCTTCAAGACTGTTGGAAGACCATTTCAGGTGACTACCTCTTGAAGCTCATCAAGAGAATGCCAAGAGTGTGCAAAGCAGTAATCAAAGCAAAAGGTGGCTACTGTGAAGAACCTAGAATATGACATATTTTCAGTTGTTTCACACTTTTTTGTTATGTATATAATTCCACATGTGATAATTCATAGTTTTGATGCCTTCAGTGTGAATCTACAATTGTCATAGTCATGAAAATAAAGAAAATTCTTTGAATGAGAAGGTGCGTCCAAACTTTTGGTCTGTACTGTATATAGCTAAATATGCTTATTGGGTCTGTCAGTGTCCCTTTAAGGTATATTCTTGTGTATGAAGGATATTTCTTAACTGGTGTATCAAAAAACACAGAACTCCAGATACTATCTCAATTCTTTAGTTTCTCCAGGAGGGACATAATAAAGGACTAACACTTAACGTTTATCTCACTGCCATAAGTGGTCGGTTTGAAAGGAAGTGTTCACAACATCCATTGATATCCGGAAGTTAGGATGCTCCTATCATAATCCTTCCTAGAACTTGCGGATCATATTAACCACCTCCGGACCGCCTAACGCAGATGTGCGGTCCGGAGGTGGCAGCGCTGCGCAGAGTCACGCATATACGCGTCATCTCGCGAGACGCGAGATGACGCGAGTATGCGCCCGCGCAGTTCGCGCCGGCATTTCGTTCAGGACCATTTCGTCAGCAACCTGCCAGCCAATGATCGCGGCTGGCAGGTTGCTGATTTTTAAAAAATCCAATCAAAGTGCCAGATAGCAGATCATATTTGTAAATATGATCTGTTATATGGCTGCCCTGCTCCTCTGCTGGTTCTTTTCGTCGGTTGGATCCAGCAGAGGAGCAGGCTACACAGTGAGTACACCAAACACCTCATACTAGCCCCAGATCACCCCCCCAGATCACCCCAATTAACCCTTTGATCACCCCTTTGATCACCCCTGTCAATCACAAGTGAAAAGAAAAAAGTGATCAGTGCAAACTGTCACTTTTTTTTTTCACTGTTATTGACCGTTAGGTTTTAGGTATAGTTTAGGTCCCTTGGTTAGGTAGTTTAGGGATCGGTTAGCGCCCAGCCCACCGCACCGCAGTCCGTTATTCGCTGATTAGCGTATCGCTAATCAGCATTTGTACTTTTATAGTATCTGGAAGTGATCAAAACTGATCACGGTCAGATCTATAATAGTATTAGTGTCACTTTAGTTCGCCCTCCACCCAAAACGCAGTGTTTGCCCGATCAGGCCTGATCGCTCGCCCACACGTGCGTTCGCCCACGCCCGCCCCACCGCAGTGACAAAAAAAAATTTTTTTTTTGATCGCTGCACATTCTATTTACACGCACTGCGGCGATAAAAAAGTCAGTTTTGATATTTTTTATCAACCGCAGCGGCCTCCGGTACTTCGCTAGCCTCCCCTTTGTAAGACAGGCTTGCTTTTTTTTTCTTGGGTAGTCTCAGGGAATACCCCTAAATTTTGTTGCCCACATGTCTAACAGGGGGTATTCCTCTGAAGAGGCCTACAGGCTTCTGACCCAGTCGGATGAGGAGTGGGAACCCTCATCTGATGAATCCAGCGGGTCAGAATACGAACCTGTAGAAAGCAGTGGCTCTCTGACCCAAAGTTCGGACGAGGAGGCTGAGGTCCCTGATAGAACCAGGCGTACCCGGCCCCGTGTCGCTAGACCACAGGTTGCGCAGGATCCGCTTCAAGAGCAGCAGAGTGGGGCTGGTGCTGTCGGATTACGTGGTGAGGCATACACCAGCAGCCCAGCCCTCCCTGGACCTAGTACCAGCACTGCCGTACAACCTGGTGAAGTGGCGAGCACCAGAAGGGCAGTTGAAGCTGGTACGGTGGCACGTGCAGTAGTGACCCCGTCGCAGCCACCGCAAAGACGTGCCCGTAGAGCCCCTAGAATCCCAGAGGTGCTGGCAAACCCTGATTGGCAGTCCCCAACTTCAGCCGCACCTGTAGTTTTCCCTTTCACCGCCCAGTCTGGAGTTCGGGTTGAGACAGCTCAGATCGGTTCGGCCCTGGGATTTTTTGAGCTGTTCTTGACTGCGGAGCTTTTAGACTTAGTTGTGGCAGAAACAAATCGGTATGCCACACAATTTATAACCGCTAACCCGGGAAGCTATTATGCCCAGCCTTTCCGGTGGAAACCAGTCCAAGTTTCCGAAATTAAAACTTTTCTGGGCCTCCTCCTCAACATGGGCCTAACTAAAAAGCATGAATTGCGGTCATATTGGTCCACGAACCCGATTCATCACATGCCCATGTTCTCTGCTGCTATGTCCAGGACACGATTTGAGGTCATCCTGCGTTTCCTGCACTTTAGTGACAACACCGCCTCCCGTCCCAGGGGCCACGGTTCCACAAAATTCGGCCCCTCATAGACCATTTCAACCTGAAATTTGCAGATATTTATACCCCAGAGCAAAACATCTGCGTAGACGAGTCCCTAATACATTTTACCGGGCGCCTTGGCTTCAAACAATACATCCCAAGCAAGCGCGCCCGGTATGGGGTCAAATTGTATAAGCTCTGTGAAAGGGCCACAGGCTATACCCACAAATTTCGGATCTATGAGGGAAAAGATCAGACCCTGGAGCCGGTCGGTTGCCCTGACTACCTGGGGAGCAGTGGGAAGACAGTTTGGGACTTGGTGTCACCCTTATTCGGCAAGGGGTACCATCTTTATGTGGACAATTTTTACACAAGTGTGGCCCTCTTTAGGCATTTGTTTCTAGAACGGATTGGCGCCTGTGGTACCGCGCGAACTAGTCGCGCGGGCTTCCCCCAACGGCTCGTTAGCACCCGTCTTGCAAGGGGGCAGAGGGCCGCACTGTGTAGCGAAGAACTGCTCGCGGTGAAATGGAGAGACAAGCGTGACGTTTACATGCTCTCCTCCATTCACGCAGACACGACAATACAAATTGAGCGAGCAACCCGTGTCATTGAAAAGCCCCTCTCAGTCCACGACTATAACCTCCACATGGGAGGGGTGGACTTCAATGACCAGATGTTGTCTCCGTATTTAGTTTCCCGCAGAACCAGACGCTGGTATAAGAAGGTGTCTGTATATTTAATTCAATTGGCTCTGTACAATAGTTTTGTTCTCTACAGTAAGGCTGGGAGAACTGGATCCTTCCTCAAATTTCAGGAAGAGATCATCGAGAACCTCCTGTACCCAGGAGGTTCCGTGGCCCCATCCACCAGTGTAGTTAGCCGTCTACACGAGCGACATTTCCCCAATGTCGTTCCTGGTACCTCAACCCAACCGTCACCCCGAAAAAGATGTCGTGTCTGTAGCAGGAGTGGAATAAGGCGTGACACCCGCTATTTCTGTCCTGACTGTCCTGACCACCCTGCCCTATGCTTTGGAGAGTGTTTCCGGAAGTACCACTCACAGGTACACTATTAGCATAGGGATCATCTCACCAGGACAGGCACACAGGGCTATTAGGGCCCATTCACTCACTGCTGCTGCAAACGTCTCCTTTCACATGGGACAAAGTGCATAACGCACTTCGCCACATCTTTGGGCGATTTGCGCTTTGCACATTGACCCATGGGGAAGGAGAGGTTTGTTCTATAAAGGTAAAAAAACAAAAAAAAAAAAAAACCACACCAGTAAGCAAACACGTTAATGTTCAGTTCAAAAAGTTCAAGTTACATGTTCTGTTGCAAAGTTAATAAAATTATTGCGTTGCGGCCTGTTTTTTTCTTTTTTTTTTTTTGTCTTTTTACCTTCCAGGTGGACCAACCGATCGACTAGCTGCAGCACTGATGTGCATTCTGACAGAAGCATTGCGCTGCTGTCAGATTACACGCAAGTCGGTGTATGCGGCGCTGCAAGACGGGATTTTCTCCTCTGCAGTGACAGATACGTTTGCCGAGGCATACGAGCTGAGGAGGAGGCGGCGTTCCTATGCTTTGGCAAACACTTTGTATATATACAGTCATGTGAAAAAATTAGGACACCCTTTGAAAGCATGTGGTTTTTTGTAACATTTTTAATAAAAGGTTATTTCATCTCCGTTTCAACAATACAGAGAGATTAAAGTAATCCAACTAAACAAAGAAAACTGAAGAAAAGTCTTTTCCAGATCTTCTGTAAATGTCATTCTACAAAAATGCCTATTCTAACTGAGGAAAAATATAGGACACCCTCACATGTATTCCCTCTTAAATTGGCTCAGATCTCACACAGGTATATCACACCAGGTGCACATAATTAGTAGATCGTTACTCTGCATGTTGAATGAGGCTTGCCCTATTTAAACCTCAGACATTTAGTTTGGTGTGCTCCTGACTGTTGAAGTGAGAGTGAGCACCATGGTGAGAGCAAAAGAGCTGTCAGAGGACTTCAGAAAAAAGATTGTAGCAGCCTATGAGTCTGGGAAGGGATTTAAAAAGATCTCAAAAGATTTTGAAATCAGCCATTCCACTGTCCGGAAGATAGTCTACAAGTGGAGGGCTTTCAAAACAACTGCCAACATGCCCAGGACTGGTCGCCCCAGCAAGTTCACCCCAAGAGCAGACCGCAAGATGCTAAAAGAGGTCTCCAAAAACCCTAAAGTGTCATCTCGAGAACTACAGCAGGCTCTGGCTACTGTTGATGTAGAAGTACATGCCTCTACAATCAGAAAGAGACTGTACAAGTTTAACTTGCATGGGAGGTGTGCAAGGAGGAAACCTTTGCTTTCCAAGAGAAACATCGAGGCCAGACTGACATTTGCCAGAGATAAAGTTGACAAAGACCAGGACTTCTGGAATAATGTTCTTTGGACAGATGAGTCCAAAATTGAATTATTTGGACACAACAGCAGAGGACATGTTTGGCGTAAACCAAACACAGCATTCCAAGAAAAGAACCTCATACCAACTGTGAAGCATGGAGGTGGAAGTGTCATGGTTTGGGGCTGCTTTGCTGCAGCAGGACCTGGTCAGCTCACCATCATAGAATCCACGATGAATTCTACTGTGTATCAGAAGGTGCTTGAAGAACATGTGAGACCATCAGTTAGAAAATTAAAGCTGAAGCGGAACTGGACCATGCAACATGACAATGACCCAAAACATACTAGTAAATCAACCAAAGATTGGCTGAAAAAGAAGAAATGGAGAGTCCTGGAATGGCCAAGTCAAAGTCCAGATTTGAATCCCATTGAGATGCTGTGGGGTGACTTGAAAAGGGCTGTACGTTCAAGAAACCCCTCAAACATCTCACAGCTGAAAAAGTTCTGCATTGAGGAGTGGGGTAAAATTTCCTCAGACCGATGTCGAAGACTGGTAGATGGCTACAAGAACCGTCTCACTGCAGTTATTTCAGCCAAAGGAGGTAACACTCGCTATTAGGGGCAAGGGTGTCCTATCTTTTTCCTCAGTTAGAATAGGCATTTTTGTAGAATGACATTTACAGAAGATCTTGAAAAGACTTTTCTTCAGTTTTCTTTGTTTAGTTGGATTACTTTAATCTCTCTGTATTGTTGAAACGGAGATGAAATAACCTTTTATTAAAAATGTTACAAAAAACCACATGCTTTCAAAGGGTGTCCTAATTTTTTCACATGACTGTATATAAAAAAAAATCAAAAAAAAAAATCCCGGCAATGATTTATTCATCCACATCGATTGATGCGAATGGAGAAATCTGGTTTGCCAGGGCATACGAGCTAAGTGGGTATGGATGTAGGGCGGAGCTCCTATGTCCTGGCAGACGCCTTTCCCCTCCATTTTTTTTTTTTGGCAGAGATTTTTTCATCCACATTGATCAATGCGAATGAAGAAATCTGTGCCGTTCATTTTTTCTTTCAGCCCAGAGGCTGAACGAAAAAAAAAATCTCATTACCTGTATGCTCAATATAAGGAGAATAGCAGAAACTCCTAATGCTGGCCATACATGTAATGATTGCGGAGACCCTCAAATGCCAGGGCAGTACAAACACCCCACAACTGACCCCATTTTGGAAAGAAGACACCCCAAGGTATTTGCTGAGGGGCATATTGAGTCCATGAAAGATTGAAATTTTTGTCCTAAGTTAGCGGAAAGTGAGACTTTGTGAGAAAAAACAAAAAAAAAATCAATTTCCGCTAACTTTTGCGAAATTTTTTTTTTTTCTATGAACTTGCCAGGCCCCTCATTGGATACCTTGGGGTGTCTTCTTTCCAAAGTGGGGTCACATGTGGGGTATTTATACTGCCCTGGCTTTTTAGGGGCCCTAAAGCGTGAGAAGAAGTCTGGGATCCAAATGTCTAAAAATGCCCTCCTAAAAGGAATTTGGGCACCTTTGCGCATCTAGGCTGCAAAAAAGTGTGACACATCTGGTATCGCCGTACTCAGGAGAAGTTGGGGAATGTGTTTTGGGGTGTTATTTTACATATACCCATGCTGGGTGAGAGAAATATCTTGGTCAAATGCCAACTTTGTATAAAAAAATTGGAAAAGTTGTCTTTTGCCAAGATATTTCTCTCACCCAGCATGGGTATATGTAAAATGACACCCCAAAACACATTCCCCAACTTCTCCTGAGTACGGCGATACCAGATGTGTCACACTTTTTTGCTGCCAAGGTGGGCAAAGGGGCACATATTCCAAAGTGTACCTTTTGGATTTCACCGGTCATTTTTTACACATTTTGATTGCAAAGTTCTTCTCACACATTTGGGCCCCTAAATTGCCAGGGCAGTATAACTACGCCACAAGTGACCCCATTTTGGAAAGAAGACACCCCAAGGTATTCTGTGAGGGGCACGGCGAGTTCCTAGAATTTTTTATTTTTTGTCGCAAGTTAGTGGAATATGAGACTTTGTAAGAAAAAAAATAAAAATAAAAATCATCATCATTTTCCGCTAACTTGTGACAAAAAATAAAAAGTTCTATGAACTCACTATGCCCATCAGCGAATACCTTAGGGTGTCTACTTTCCGAAATGGGGTCATTTGTGGGGGTTTTCTACTGTCTGGGCATTGTAGAACCTCAGGAACCATGACAGGTGCTCAGAAAGTCAGAGCTGTTTCAAAAAGCGGAAATTCACATTTTTGTACCATAGTTTGTAAATGCTATAACTTTTACCCAAACCATTTTTTTTTTGCCCAAACATTTTTTTTTTATCAAAGACATGTAGAACAATAAATTTGGCGAAAAATTTCTATATGGATGTCGTTTTTTTTGCAAAACTTTACAGCTGAAAGTGAAAAATGTCATTTTTTTGCAAAAAAATCGTTACATTTTGATTAATAACAAAAAAAGTAAAAATGTCAGCAGCAATAAAATACCACCAAATGAAAGCTCCATTAGTGAGAAGAAAAGGAGGTAAAATTCATTTCGGTGGTAAGTTGCATGACCGAGCGATAAACGGTGAAAGGAGTGTAGTGCCGAAGTGTAAAAAGTGCTCTGGTCATGAAGGGGGTTTCACCTAGCGGGGCTGAAGTGGTTAAAACATTAATGTACCAATCTGATGTTACCCTAAATCAGCCCATCTTACATCCTCAAGATGACAGTAGCTCTGATACTTCCCATCATCCGAATATCAAAAGAGCTCATTACCTTCTTCCAAGCAACTCAATCTTTTTGTCAATCAGAAGCTTTATTTCTCCAATTCCAGGGGCTAATTAAGGGCAAGAAGGCTTGTAAACCTACTCTTGCCAGATAGATAAGGGATCTAATAAAATGCTGGTGTGAGGAAAATGGATTATTAATTACTGGCAGCCCTGATTGTCATTTGATTCACCTTTTGGCATGTCAATATTAAGAATAAACAGCTCTCACCTGTTGTGAGCATGGACACCAGCCTGGACACGGCTGTTGCTGCAAATTAGTTAAAAAAATTATGAAAAAATCCAGGAGATACTTTATTGATGCGGTAAAAACTTTCCAATCCTCATAAGCAAGAACAGTCTACGCGTTTTGGACCCTCATATTTCGGTCCTTAATCATGACATGTTGCCTCTCTGTCCCCGCGTGGACAGGAGGTGTATGTGTAAACTGTACCAAGCTGACCTTACCTGCTCCTCTGGAGGACGTAACGTCACGTTTTTGGTAACCCGTGACCATACCGCGTCTCGTGAGCTCGACGTAGGCGATGTCAAGCGGGCACGAGGTGTGGTATTAGTCACAGCTGGTATGCCTTACAAGAGCTTGAGTCTCTGCTTGATGGCAAAGTGCACTCAATAAAAGCCACCAAGACATCCTAGGGACTTGAAGAGTATGCAACCGCCTACCTGGATGACATTGCCGTCTTCAGTCCTACATGGGAGGATCACCTAGAGCACCTGACGCAGGTGCTCGTGCGGATCCGCCAGGCAGGCTTGACCATCAAGCTGGAAAAGTGCCAGCTGGGCATGAGCGAGGTCCACTACCTGGGGCACCGGGTAGGCAGGGGGACCCTGAAGCCAAAGCTTGGAAAAGTGGATGCCATTGCATCCTGGCCCACCCCCAGGACCAAACAACAGGTGATGTCCTTCCTGGGCACCGCCAGGTACGATAGGAGGTTCGTCCCCCACTATAGTAGCCTAGCAAAGCCCTTGACGGACCTCACCAAGAAAAAGCTGCCCTCTGCAGTTGATTGGACAAACGACTGCGAGACGGCCTTCCTGGCGCTGAAGGCCGCCCTCTCGAGCTTTACTGCATTACAGGCAGCCGACTTCACGCGGCCGTTTATAGTACAGACCGACACCAGTGATTTTGGCCTCTGTGCTGTACTCAGCCAGGTCGACACTACGGGTCAGGAACACCCCGTTTTGTACTTGAGTCGGAAGCTCCTGCCATTGGAGGTGGTGTACTCCACAATGGAGAAGGAGTGCCTGGCCATTGTCTGGGCGCTGCAACGGTTGCAGCCGTACTTGTACAGGCGCCGCTTCACTGTTAAACACCGTCTCAGGGAAGGTTGAGACTCTTCAAGTCTAGGCAGGACCCTGCCAGATGTACTAGGTACTGCCTGGGGAAGCTTCCAATATTGCCCCTGGCTCATGTGCCTGAGCTGGGTGAACCAAGACCTCTTCGGCCAGAAGGGTATGATGGCGATCACTGAGGTCTGGTGTTGCCTGAGTTTCATCAATACTGTTGGTATCATGGAAACTGGAGGGAATACATAGGCCAGCCTGATCCTCCACAGAATGGACAGAGAATCTACCGGCCAAGGACTGTCCTCCCTGTGTAGGGAGCAGAATCTTTCCACCTTGGCATTGAACCTTGTCGCCATAAGATTGATCTCTGGCATTCCCCACCGTTGCGTAATCTGATGGGAGACTTTTTTGGCTTAGGGACCACTCGCCTGGCACCGGAAGATTTCGACTTATGCGATCCACCACCACATTGAGAGTTCCTCTGATGTGAACTGCGGCTAGGTGGGTAAGGTTCTTCTCTGCCCAAGACAGGATTAATCCCACTACCTGGAGGAGAGGTTGAGATCTCGTTCCTCCCTGTCTGTTTATGTAGAATACTGTAGTCATATTGTCCGAGCGAACTCTGACTGCCTTGCCCTGGACTTGAGACGCGAAGTGTAGGAGCGCCAACCGGACCGCTCTTAATTCTCTTAAGTTTGATGACATTTGCATCTCTTGGGGAGTCCAAGTACCCTGTACTGGAACTTATTCCAGATGGGCTCCCCAACCTAGGAGGGATGCATCTGTGGTCAACATGATCCACCGGGGTGGAATCAAGGATCTCCTATCTTTCAGCTGCTTCCACCACCTGAGGGAGCGGCATACCAGAAGAGACAGGGTGCATTTCTTGTCTAACCTAGTAGGGTTGCGGTTCACACAGGCCCAACACTTCTGACTGAAGAGGGCGCAAGTGTGCTAGGGCCCAATGGACTGCCTCTGCAGTTGGTGACATGTGGCCCAACATCTTCATCAAGGTTCGGATGGAAACCACATGGGGGACCATCAGAAACACTGCAGCTCTGATTACTTTCTGGCGGCTCTCTGGAGTGTTGGAGAGAGTCACCCAAGAGGAGTCTATTATGAACCCCAAGAATCTTCTTGATGTTGCTGGTACGATCTCGGATTTCTCCCAATTTATTATCCAGCCCAAATGCTGGAGAAAAGTAAGAGCCCGATGAAGATCGTTCTGCAACATATCTAGAGACGAGGCTTTTAGTAGCCAGTCGTGTAGATAAGGAATAATTTCTAACCCCCTAGCCTCAAGGCTGACACTATAGCGACCACAACCTTTGTGAAGGTGTGGGGGGCAGAAGAGATTCCAAAGGGCAGGACAGCAAACTGAAAATGTCTGACAGTGCCCCTGAGAGAGACAGCAATCCGTAGGTATCTTCTGTGATCCGGATGAATGGGTATATGAAGATATGCATCCTTGAGGTCTATGGTGACTATGAGATCCCCTGGTTGCAGAACCTGTATGACCAAGCGAATGGTCTCCATTCTGAACCGCTTTTGGGTTATAAAAAGGGTCAGGTAACGAAGATCTATTATCATTCGCCAGCTCCTGTCCGGCTTGGGTTCAAGAAACACGGGGGAATGCACTCCGGATCCTTTCTCTGCAGAGGGCACTTCCTCTAGTGCTTCCTTTTGTAGGTAAAGAAGGATGGATTGCTCTAAGCACGCCTGTTTTACAGGAGAGAGGTCCTCACGAACCTTGAAGGAGGAGGGGCTAAAAAGCTTATTCTGTACCCCTCTCTTATAACTTGAAGGACTCACTGGTCTGAAATACTGTGTTCCCAATTTTTTAGGAAATGGCGGAGACATCCGCCTACAGGAGTGAGCAAGCTGGGGGAAATTAGAGGGTCTACAATAAGACCTGCCAGGGGAGTAGAGATGGCGTCAAAGGCTCGACTTCTTCTCCATAGGGTCCTCGGTGTGAGGATTTCCTCTGCCGCGAGAGCCTTGTCCTCTGCAGAATCTATGGTAGGATTGGGATCTGGATCCCCTAAATTGCCTACCTCTCCCCGTAGAGGATTGCTGAGGGAGACACATTCCTTTTTATTCAGAGAGTCCCTCCATAATCCTACTGTATCTAGCTCAGACCCAAATAGTCTCCCTGGTTCGTAAGGGAGACCGCAGAGATTGTACTTAGAGGCATTGTCTGCCTTCCAGGGTCTGAGACAGATGCTGCCTTACTCAAGAAATCCGCTCTCAAAAGAGCAGACCTGAACTGAGAACTGATATCAGTTCTAGCCACGCCAGATTCTACATCTGTTTGAATTTCCATGAGCTTCTTCCTGAGAAAATTAGCAACCTCCAAGGACGCAACTGCAACTGAAGCAGATGCGGCAGAATAGATTCTTCTTAAAGTGCATTCAACTCTTCTATCCAGTGGATCCTGGAGATTAGAATCATCCTCAGAAGCAGCAACCACAGTGCATCTTGACAGCTTGGATATGGCTAAATCCATCTTGGGATGAGGACCCCACTGGTCCAGTTGCCTTTGGACTAGGGGATATAAAGTTTTAAATCTTTTAGATATTACCAGTCCCTTTTCTGGATGCTTCCATTGAGTTGTCATCAAACTTTTGACCGACTCTTCCACTTTGAAGGCCTTAGGCCCCCTAGAGGTGGCTGTAGAAGCTTCCCCTTGATCAACATCCTAGTCCCTTGACCTGAGGATCTTAATAGTCGCTGAACTTTTTCCACCAGGAATATCTGGGTGGTAGTGTCCTCATCTTCCTCACTATCTGAAGCCGAGGAATGGGCTTCATCAACAATAATAAGGTCTTCTCCAAAAGATGAAGATCTCCTAGGAGAACTATGTCTAGGCCTTTTCTGGGCTAATGTGTCAGATATGGACTTTCCCACAAATTCTTTTACCCAGGTTATCATTTCCAGAGACTGGGGCTCAGGATCTGGAGGGGGGCGACAACTTTGACATTTGTTATAGATATAGTTGTCAAGCAGCAAGGCTAGAGATGGCCTTGCGGTTCGGCCGGCGGTCGTTTTGGCGAACATATGGCGATGTCCGCCGGCGCCATATTCTTTGCATTGTGCAGAACTTTGACACATCCATCAGGTGGGACAGGACAGCCAATTGAGACGTTTCAGCACATGGACACACCCCCTACCCTATAAATAAACCGGATCTGGCCGCCATTTTACATTCAGTCTATTGCCAGTGTAGGGAGAGGTTGCTGTGTGGAGCAGGGACAGACTGTTAGGGACACCAAACGCTATCTAATAGGGCCACAAAAGTCCTTTTAAAGACTGGTTTAGGTGTGCTATCGATAGGTGTGACATACTGAGGGGTGTGATATACCTATAATATACTTTCTTACATAGGGAGTATATTATAGTGCATTTGTATTGTGCAGCAGTTGTGTGCGGTTCTGCTGAGATACCATAGCTATATAGAGGGACAAACGACATTGGTACAACTAATTGCAACTGGTGTGATTTACCAGTTTCCCCCCAAAAAAATCTGATTAAGGCAGGGGTGTTATATACCTATAATATAATTTCTATATAGTGCATTTGTATTGTGCAGCAGTCGTGTGCGGTTCTGCTGAGATACTGCAGCTATACAGAGGGACAAACGCCATTGGAACAACTAATTGCAACTGGATATACCAGTCGCTTCCCCCCAAAAAACTGATTAAGGGGTTCTATATACCTGCTTCCACAAATACTGCTCTTCTATAAGAACTTTTGTCACCGGGTCATTTAGAAAATGACAGGCAGAGGAAGAGGCAGGCTGTTCCGCAGGGGTGGTAGAGGTCGGGCAGGAGCACCAGGTCGGAGCCTAAGTGGGAAGTTGCAGAAGGTGCGGGCGATTACATCAAAGGACGCACCAGAGTTGGTTGAGTGGCTCACTCAGCCTTCTCATCCTCTCTATCTGCACCCTCCTCACTCTCTGCTGTGTGCACCCCCAAAGACACCACCACCACCACCATAGCCCCTCCATTCAAGTCAGAGGAATTATTTTCCCATAAATTTCCAGACCTAACCGATGCACAGCCATTCTTGGCATTGGATGAGGAAGAGGAGGTAGCAACGGCCGCCACCCAGCGGTCTGACGACAAGCAGGGTGGTCCCCACTGTTGCTACCTACTCCGAGATCTCTAATGTCAGTGGTGGTGAAGGTGACGATGATGACGTGTCGATGGACGTCACGTGGGTGCCCACAAGAGAGGAATAGGAGGGGAGTTCAGAGGGAGAGACAGAGCAGCAAATAGGGGGGAGAAGGAGGAGAAGCAGGCAGAACTTGCAGTGCATAGGAGGCAAAAAGCAGACTGCAAATGTATCTGGAGCGAGCCATCCACCATGCACGGTCACATCTGGCGCACCCAGGACGCCGGCACATGGCTCCACAGTGTGGGCTTTTTTTTTATGTGTCCACTGCTGACAATAGTATTGCCATCTGCAGCCTGTGCTGTCAACACATAAGTCGCGGTAAGCCCAACACTCACCTAGGGACAAGAAGGCCCCTGGCCTTCCATCACCGAGCCCAGTGGGAGCAACGCCTTCAGAACCCACAAAGCCACACTCCTGGCGCTCCACGTCCTGCCTCTTCTCCTTCTCCTCCTATTTGTCCTCCACTTCACCTTCCAACTGCCGTCGTCGCGTTCATCTGGCAGAAGGCAGGCTTCCGCGGCCCAAATGTTCTAGCGTAAAAAAGTGATGACGCTGGATAAACCTCTTGCCTAATGGCTGACCACCGGCTTGTCAGAACTGCTAACCTGCCAACTACTGCCATATAAATTAGTGGACTCGGAGGCCTTTAGAAAATTTGTGGCCATAGGCACACCGCAATGGAAGGTCCCCGGAAGGAAATATTTCTCCCACAAGGTTATCCCAGAGCTATATGGCCACATTCAGCGGCAAGTGAATGTATCTCTGGCACACAGTGTCGGTGCCAAGATACATCTGACCACAGACACATGGTCTAGCAAACACGGGCAGGGAAGGTACATAAATGTTACTGCCCACTGGGTGAACCTTCTGACGGCCGTTAAGCATGTAACCCGTGTGGATTTGGTGTTACCGCTACAGATTGCATGCAGGCCTGCCTCTTCTTCTTCTCCTCCTACTCCATCCTCTGTCTCCTCCTCGGCTGACTCCTCCTTTTCCGCTGCTACCGCCTCTTCCGCTGCACCCCCCAAGCTCCCCAGAACCTATTCGACGTGCCAGGTGAGACGTTGCCATGCTGTGCTGCGGCTGTTGTGCCTGGAAGCCAAGAGCCACACCGGTCCTGCACTCCTTTCAGCTCTGCAGTCACAGGCCGATCAGTGGCTAACCCCGCTCAATCTGACAGTTGGTAAAGTGGTGTGCGACAACGGTGCCAATCTGCTGAGCACGCTGAAACAGGGCAAAATGACACACGTGCCGTGCATGGCACACGTCCTGAACGTAGTCGTGCAGCGATTCGTTGCCAAATATCCTGGGGTCCAGGACATCTTGCGGCAGGCCAGGAAAATCTCTGGCCATTTCAGAAGATCTTACACGGCCATGACCTTGCTGACGTTCAGCGGCGACACCATCTGCCTGTCAGACATCTGATTTGTGACAGCACGATGTGCTGGAACTCCACCTTGTATATGCTTGATAGGCTGCTCCAGCAGCAACGTGACGTTAACGACTACCTGCACGAACTCTGCGGCAGGACAGGTTCAGGGGAGCTTGTTTTTTTTTCACAGTGCCAGGGGCTGCTCATGTGCGACGCATGCAGACTTCTGCGGTCATTTGATGAGATCACCAAACTGGTCAGTCGCAGCCAGGGCGCCATCAGTGACATCGTACCTTACGCCTTCTTTCTGGAGCGTGCATTGCGTCGTGTCATTGATCAAGCCGTCGAGGAGCCGGAGGATGAGGAAGTCGCAATGCTCGATGAATTCCCGGGGAAGGGGGAGGCTACTCCATCTGAGACAAGTCAGCAGGAGTCTGAAGAGGAGTCAGAGGAGGATGGTGGCTGGGGGGAGGAGGAGGAGCAAGAAGAGCAGGCTTTAAACTTTTCTGCGATCCCTGGTGTTGTCCGTGGCTGGGGAGAAGACCGAAGACGACATTCTCCTGGGCGATGAGCAGGAGCCAGGGTGCACCACCGCTTCCAATTTAGTGCAAATGGGGGCCTTCATGCTCCAGTGTTTGAAGTGGGACCCCCGTATAAAAAGCATAAAGGGCAAGGACCTGTACTGGGTGGCAATGTACTTAGACCCCCGGTACAAACACAAAATGGCGGACATGTTACCGACATCACAAAGGGCTGGCAGAATGCAGCATTTCCAGGCCTTGCTGTGAGAGATGCTGCATTCTGCTGTTGCGGGCGCTGGCAGAGGAATTTCCACCCACAGAGAAACAGTTGCGGGTACCAATCCTACAGCGCATGCAAGAAGAGGGCAGTTTGAAGATGTGTTGGTTACTTCGGATATGAGATCATTCTTGCAGCCGACCCATCGACAGCCGCCCTCCGGATCCAGGCTAAGGGAACGCCTAGACCGACAGGTGTCCGACTACATCGGGTTAACGGCCGATGTGGACTCTCTGAGAAGCGAGGAACCCCTTGACTACTGGGTGTGCAGGCTTGACCTGTGGCCATAAATGGCACAATTTGCTATGAAACTCTTGGCTTGAGTGTCCTGTCCGAAAGGACATTCAGCGCAGCAGGGGGGATCGTGACCGATAAGCGCACTCGTCTAGCTCACAACAGTGTGGACTACCTCACATTTCCAAAAAATAAATGAGGCATGGATCTCGGAGTAATTCAACACCTGTGACGACTACGTGTAATTGAGTTTTTTCATGACAGTCCACAAATATCCGCCATCACCCAGAACAAAGATTGGTCCCTGTCTTAGGTAAATAATGAGGCATAAAATCGGTAGTTAGTCTTACCGGTAACGTTCTTTCCAGGAGTCCAACATGACAGCACATGGGAGGATGTCCAATCCAATCTCTGTAGGGACAGGAAGTGAGACAGGTTAAAAGCCCCCCCCCCCCCCCTTCCCTCCGATCTCCAGTGTCTTCTAAATTACTACACCGGATGGATGCAACTCAATTTTATTACTAATATGACAAGCAATGTTAACATCACACTGAATCACATATTAGGGAGGGAATTAGGAGTGCTGTCATGTTGGACTCCTGGAAAGAACGTTACCGGTAAGACTAACTACCGATTTCCAGGACGTCCCCCATGACAGCACATGGGAGAGTTACCAACTTAACCATCAGGGAGGGACCACAGCCTGTAGAACCTTTCGTCCAAAGGAAAGCTGACGATTGGACGCCAGGTTCAACCTGTAATGTTTACAAAAGGTGTTATATAACTTGTCCAGGTGGCTGCCTGACAAATCTGATCTATAGAGGCGTTCGCTTTCTCCGCCCAGGAAGCTGCGACTGCTCTAGTGGAATGTGCCCTGATAGAGATAGGACAGGGACTATTCTGAAGACGATATGCTTCCACAATTGTTGACTTGATCCACTGTGTCAGAGTCCTCTTAGTCACTTTCTTCCCTCTTCCTGCTTTACCGAATTGTACAAAGAGGTTTGAGTCCTTTCTATCAGGTTCTGTTCGGCGAAGATATTCAAGGACTGCCCGACGGACGTCCAGGCAATGGAATTTCTCCTCTTCTGGATCTCTAGGAGAGGCGTAAAAAGAAGGTAAGAATATTTCTTGTTCTCTATGGAAAGTAGATACGACCTTAGGGAGGAACCCTGGGTCTAGCTGTAGAATTATTCGATCGGGGCAGACTCTTAAAAAAGGTTCCTTCATGGATAAGGCCTGAAGTTCACCAATTCTGCGTGCTGAAGTGATGGCTACCAAGAAAGCCGTCTTCCAGGAGAGTAATTTTAACGGAATGGTGTCCAAAGGTTCAAAGGGCACATTACAGAGGGTATCTAGAACTATAGATAAGTCCCAAGGAGGAACAGTCTGTCTCAGAGTGGGTTTTAGTCTGGATATAGCCTTTACAAACCTTTTTATCCAACGATGCTCTGCTAGCGGGTAGTCCAGAAAGGATGACAAAGCTGATATCTGCACCTTGATCGTGCTAGGACGTAGCCCTAGGTCAAAGCCCCTCTGTAGGAAGTCAAGAATCTGAGCGATGGAAGGAGTTGATCTGGACGGATGTGTATCTACCAGCCAGGAATTAAATCTGCTCCAGATTTTCCTATAAATAGCATTTGTCACTGGTTTCCTACTTTTTTGTAATGTGGAGATCACAGCATGTGACAAGCCCTGCCTGCTCAGCATTCTCCTTTCAGGATCCAGGCTTTCAGATTCCATTTATCCAGATTCGGGTGGAGAAGGGACCCCTGAGTGAGAAGGTCTGGCCTCAGAGGGAGTGATATTGGCTCTTCTACCCTTAGCCTGTCTAACAGGGGATACCAGCTCCTCTTCGGCCAAGCTGGACCTATGAAAATGAATTCCCCGAGCTCTCGCTGATCTTCCTCAAGGTGGCCGGGATAAGCGGGATTGGCGGGAAGACATATGCTAGATCCATGTCCCATGTTTTTGACATGGCATCTATCCCCAGAGGATCTCCGCTGGGATCTAGGGAAAAAAACTGAGACGCCTGGGCATTTTCTCTGGAGGCTAGAAGGTCCACCTGTGGGTACCCCCATTTCCTGCAGATCTGATGAAAGACCTGCCTGTTCAGCATCCATTCTCCCAGATGGAATCTTCTTCTGCTCAGGTAGTCTGCTGTAACGTTGTCCTTCCCTCTGATATGGAGGGCTGAGATAGATAGAATATTTTCCTGTGCCCAAAGAAAAATATTTTCTGTGACCTCCTGAAGACCTGGGTTCTGAGTTCCCCCTTGATGTCTTATATAGCAGACTGTAGTTATATTGTCTGAAAGAACTTAAACATGATTCCCTCTTAGGAGAAGTTCTGCTGCTTGGAGAGACTTTAGTACCGCCATTAATTCCCTTACATTTGAGGAACGCTGACTCTCTGCTAGGGACCATGAACCCTGAAAGAAATGATCTTCTATGTGTGAACCCCAACCGGACATGCTGGCATCGGTTACCACAGTCAAACAAGGTCTTCTCAACCAGTGAACCCCTCTCTGCAGGTTGGCGGGAGTTATCCACCAGTTCAAGGACTCCCTTATGGACATTGGAATCCTGATCTTCCTGTCTAGAGACCTCTGGTCCTTGTCCCACTTGGTAAGAACTAGACCCTGTAGCGGCCTCGAGTGGATCTGGGACCACTGGACCATCTGAATACAGGATGTCATCAAGCCTAGTATCCGCATAGCCTCTCTGATGGAGCAGAGGTTTCTTCTTTGGAAGGAGGATATTTCTTCTATAAATGCGTTGCGTTTTGATTCTGGAAGAAAGGACATCTGTCTCTGGGAGTCCAGAAGGGTTCCTAAAAAGATCTTTTTTACGCTCATACTGAGATCTGATTTCCCTAGGTTGATTATCCAGCCTAAATCTTCTAGAACCTTTAACGTCGTCTGTAGATGGTTCCGCAGAAGGACCTCTGAGGATGCTGTCAGGAGGAAGTCGTCTAAGTACGGAATTATTGTTATTCCCTGTTGTCTCAGGAAAGCCATTATCTCTACTATTAGTTTCGTGAAAATGCGTGGAGCACTTGAGATCCCGAATGGAAGACATTGGAACTGGAAGTGATGAACCATGCTGTCTAACGTCACCTCGAACCTGAGGAACTGATGATGGCTCGGATGTATGGGGACATGATAGTAGGCATCTTTGAGATCGATGGTGCACATCAATGCCCCTGCTGGAATCAGTGGAACTGTTGAACGTATTGACTCCATCTTGAACCTGAAATATTGAATCCATTTGTTCAGGAACTTCAGGTTTATGATAGTTCTCAGTGAACCGTCTGTTTTTTTTACCCAAAACAGTTTGGAGTAGTGGCCTCTGCCCTGTTGGGGTCTTGGAACAGGAACTATTGCTTCCATTGCGCAAAGTTTCTCCAAGTCTTGAACAATCTGGTTCTTTAGTGACGGAGACTGGGGTGTGGTAACACAAAATCTCTGAGGAGGAAGACGACTGAGCTCTATTTTGTACCCCTCTCGTACAGTCTGAAGTACCCAGGGGTTCTGAGTTACTAGAGACCATTGATGACTGAAGAACCGAAGTCTCCCCCCCCACCGGTCTGGCGTCATTTGTTCTGGTAAGAGGAAGTGTTGGGTTTGAGAAGGAACCCCCTCCCCTTCCCACCTTTGGGGTAGCTCCACCTGCCCGACTTGCCTTTCCCTCTACCTGAAAAATTCTGTGTCTGTCCCTGGCCTGAATTTTTCCGAAAGGACTGAGTCTTCTTAGATCTCTCCTCCGGAAAGCCTTTCTTCTTGTCCGCAGCACTCTCGAGGATTGTATCTAGGACTGGGCCAAACACATGTGAACCTGAGAAAGGGATCGAACAGAGCTTATTCTTTGAAGCTACGTCCCCTGACCAACTTCTTTGCCAAAGGGCCCTTCTAGCTGTATTCGCCAGGGTGCTGTTTCTAGCCGAAATTCTAATGGATTCGGCCGAAGCGTCCGCCAGATAGGCCGTAGCCATCTTAAGAAGGGGAATGGATTCAAAAATGTCCTCCCTTGGGGTCTTTAATCTAAGGTGGTTCTCTAGCTGATTCAGCCATAGCCCCATAGACCTGGCTACCGAGGTGGCAGTAATATTGACATTAATAAGAGCAGATGAACACTCCCAGGCCTTCTTAAGTAGACCCTCCGTCTTCCTATCCATAGGGTCTTTTAAATTTGAGGAATCCTCAAAGGGAATGGAGGTCTTCTTTGTGACCTTAGCCACCTGAATGTCTATCTTGGGAACTTCATCCCATAGTTTAGTATCCTCGGGATTAAATATCAGCCGATTTTTTAATTCCTTAGGCATAACTAATTTCTTTTCGGCCTCCCTCCATTCCTCCAGAATTATTTCCTTCAGATGGGGATTTACTGGAAATAGGCGAGTCTTTTTTGCCCCTAACCCCCCAAACATCTCATCCTGAACGGATATGGGAGGGCTAGCTTCCTCTACTTGCATGGTATCTCTAACTGCATGGAGGAGGGCGTAGAAAATAAATATCTTTTAGGGTGGTCTGAAGAACCTGAAGCAGAGATGGTGTCTTCCTCAATCTCTCCGTCCGAGACTTCCTGATTATCAGAATCAGAGTCCTCCTGAGTCCTCCTTCTTTTTGGGGGAGGGGAGTCAGGTTGAGAAGGGGGTGGCGGAGGGTTTAGAGAAGAAACCGTAGCCTGCACTTCTTCACGAACAATATTTCTAAGTTCTGTGAGAAAGGACGGCTGCTCATCCTTCATTAACCTGGCAATGCAATTGGCACATAACTGTTTCTTGTAAGATATATGCATCTTTTCCCCGCAAGTCGCACATTTTCTCGGTTTCCTTTTGGGATCTTGGAGAGCCGACTGCCCTGAACTTTTTTTATCCTAGGAAAAAATCTGAGAAAACCGTGCTCAATGACTGGGGAGAGTACACCAAGGCATACAGGATAAGGACACTTACATGGGCTGCAGCAGAGGAGTCAGACGCAATCTCGGATTTGGCTGACACCTGGGGCTCCATGGTGGCTAAGTATACACACAGCAGCTCAAACTTCCCCACTGGGGCTTACCTCCACCTCTGCTGCCGCGCTGCTCCATTCTTATAAGGGGGACTCAACCCCCCAGGGGGAGGGAGTCAACCCCTGAGCGCGAGACCGGGTTTCCGGGTCTCTAGCGCTTGTACTGGGCACCGCCATCTTGTTTCCGGCTGACCCGGAAGTGACGTCATGGCCGCGTCACGTGATGCGCGTCGCAGGGTCAGGAGCGCGCCGCTGAGCCCAGAGCTCCCGGAGGAGAAGCGGCTTCGGCGTCCCGCCTGCCGCCGCCCATGGCAGGCCGGGACAGAGCTAGAGAACCCCCAAAGGGGGAGCTAGCAGGGCCATGCGGGACGCCGCCCGACCTGGACTTAGAGGGGAGTGCGGGACCCCCGACCAGACCTAGCCCCTGGTGCCTGGGTAAGCACCCCGAATCCTAAGGAAATCCTGCCTCACTTGATCACCCTATCCCTGTAGGGACAGGAAGACACTGGAGATCAGAGGGAAGGGGGGGGGGGGGGCTTTTAACCTGTCTCACTTCCTGTCCCTACAGAGATTGGATTGGACATCCTCCCATGTGCTGTCATGGGGGACGTCCTGGAAAGGCCTTTTCTGTCCGGTGAATGCTGGGGCCTTGGAGGAATTCAACACCTGTTGATGACGACCACGTGTTATCAAATTTCAACTATCATTTGTTTTGTTTTTTTCAAGAGGGGGGATTTCGTTAGCCATGTTTTTAATCCAATTTAATATTTTTTGTCCTTTTAAACATATGTATTTGACATCTATTTGTACTGGCCTGCAGTACAATTGATATCTAAAGACCGTCTAATATACCTCCGGACATATAATCACTTGATCTTTTATGTACGGTGAATGCCTCATTTTTGGGGCCTGTATTCCCGTGGCCTAAAATAAATAAAAAAATCTAGGCTCCAGCAGGCCACATTTTTGATAGTTTCCCTTTAGGATGCATAAAAATGTCCCACGATTAAAATACATATTTTTTGTGGGAATTTTTGCCATCGATCCCCGTCTGGTCTGTCGCTGTCCATGTTGTGAGACGATTTGTGCACTTCTTGTAAGTATTTGGTGGCTGCAATAATGACCTGAAGGTTTTTCAGGTCTGCCTGCCATTAAAGTGGTTCGCGAACATTTGATCGCGTTTGCGAATCGTCCCAGCCGATGTTCGTCCATCACTAGCTACAGCCCCAACACGTCAGGTGCCTGCGTTTGGAAGAGGACTTCCGTCCGGAAGAGGGCACCTCCCCCAAGCCTGGAGAAGACATTTGAATAATCCAGAAAAAATATTTACGAAATAATGAATAGCAGCAGGCTGGAGAATTAGCAGGTAGCGTCAGCTCAGTCTCGTGTGCGAGCACAACAGTGTCAGCAACTCTCCCAACAAAGAGTGAACGGAGAGACTGCTGAAGGAAAAGTGAGCTACTTAAATAGCCATGGTGGAGGAGACAATCCTCCCCTCTGACGTCAGAGCCTTACACCACCTGAAAGTGACACAGAGATAATAAATTTAAACCAGCACTTCCGGTATGGACCCGGACCGGAAGTTCGGCAATTCCCTGATCCCCACCCTCCGACGCCCGAAGCGAGGTAAAGACGCCAAGACCACAGGCGGCGGTGGTGCAAGGTAGATAAGAAAAATGCTACCTCAACTCTCTACCCACAGGTAACCTAAACCACTGTCTCACAAGGGGAACGTAGCCCAGAGGAACCAAACGCCGGACCTCACGGGCGACTGCAGGAACAGAAAATAGAGAAATTGGTCTCCAAGAGACCACCACCTGTCCCTTCTGTCCGCAGAAAACAACCGCACGGTGTGTGTGTTTGGGGAGGTCTTTTTAGGGGCCTAATTGGTTAATTATCACTTTATGTTGATTTAATTAATAAAAGTTCCACCTGTCCTGATTGTCCACAGGGGCAGTAATACCCCAGTTGTACCGCTGTTGGGATGTAAGGGAACAGGTGGTTGCCCTAACCTGGAGGCTCCTTCCTGGTCCTCTGTAGCGCCAGGTTGCCATCACACCTGAAAATTATATACAAGTAGCATGTGAAACTTGGGTTCTGCCCATTGTCCTTGCCTGAGTATAGGTTCTCTCCTAGCATTTGACTGGGTGCTGATCATGAATTTCACCATGATGACTCTTTTGCGTGAACTTCTGCCTGGTACTTGTTGTTCCACGGTCCTCATTTGGCTTTGCTTCGTTCTACACCCTTGGTTTACCTGCTGCTCATCTCCAGCTGTCCCGACACTAGTTTTGTAGGTCTGTGACATCACAACTGTCAATCCAAGACTATTCTGGGTGAATGTAATCTGGGGATCCACTGAAGGAAAGTTTATCCCTTCCTGCGGGGGGCTGGAGTGAAGAATGCATAATCTTTTTGTCTCTACGACCCAGTTTACTCTGTGTAAATTGAATCACAGCCCACAGGATCCACTGCTCCACCAGCATCATTGCAGGGAGTGATGCTACAGCTGTGTGCAGCACGCCAGACCTGCAGGGTATAGCGACAGTGAGGTCACGGTATGGGCAGTCGAGGGTTACTCACTTTTTGGAGGACCCTGGGCAGGCATGCAGCAGTGAATAAGAGGCAGACACTAGTTCCTCTGGGGCACACTCTGGGTGTAGAGACCTGGCCTGATGTTGGGTGAGGTGCCCTGGTTGTTGCAGGTGTTTAGAGTGCCTGAGGCAAGGTCCCTTTAAGGTTCGTGACGCCAGTGCCTGTAACGGTGGCACACCGGTTTTCAGTAGCAATAAGTGAGGTACACAGATGATATGGTGAACCAAACGTTGCTTTACTTATAACAGTCCAACTTTGTACATCAAGATGGTAATACAGTCCTTTACAGTCCCAAATGCACAGCAGGTTTATATCACAGCAGGTTTCAATCTTGCAAGATACTTGGAGGGTATATAGTTAATGCTTGGCAGTGCTATGCTGCTCTATCCCCACAGCTATTCTAGCTGGCTGGATCCCAAGGCCCGGATGCCTATTCGCTGGCTTAAATCCTTGGTATGAATTCCTTCCTCCAGTATTGGCACTTGCTTAAGGTTACAGTACCTTTTACTTCCTGGCTGTCTCGCTCTGCTTCAGGTGACAGATGACTGCAGGTTGCTCCCAGGAGGTCCTCTCCTACTACTGGGGTATCTTGACTGAGCTAAGCTTAGCCTCAGGAGCTTCAGGCTGACGAGGTAACTCCTCTAGTCCCCTGGAATACACTGCCTCTCCCCTGTCTGGGTCTTCCTATATATATCTAGGGCTCTCTAGCTCCCTCTAACGCCTGGGAGGCTAAACTGCACCCTGACAGGCCTGACACCCAGATAACACAGGGAAAAACATGCACATGACATTCAATGCAATAAAACACATTAACCCTGTGTAGTGCCCACCTTTACCTAGTGGGACACTACATACCCCCACGCTATGACGTTGCCCGTCCTCGGTGCAACATGGAGGGTCCACCCATCTGGAAGCGGCAACCTGAAAGACAGATGAGAACATGCATATACAGCAATCACCACATTAACAATATAACAGTTGACAAATAGGATCACTGAAAGGAGTGGTGACAAGGGGCGTCGTTCTCTTCTCTCAGGATAACATAAGGGAACAGGGGCGCTGACCTGGCACAGCGAATCAATAAACCAGGATAGTCCATATAAAACTTTAAGTGCAAATAGTCCTTGGAAAATGCAAAATAAATATAAGTCCTTGGAGGCTCAAAGGATAACATGAGTCCGTACCCAGGCTTGCAAAGGGTTAAACAGGGGTTTCCCGTGAGGGGCTACCTGGGCCCATAATGTAGTCTCCAAACCTCATAGGTGGGTGCCCCCTGATAGAACGGGTGGACCTCCTTACTGGCAGGGGTTCTTCCTGCCTGGACTCAGGAAGGTCAGAGGAGCCCACCGCCTCTGGAGCTTCTTCAGGAGCTCTCTGGGGTAAGGTGTCCTGAGGCTGTGGGCTAACAGGAACAGGAACCAGTAAATTCAGCCAGGGAGTGAGGGCCCAGTGGAGTGGCTCTTTATCATGGATCAAGTTCTCCACAGCCTGCATAGGGTCCATAGGTGGAGCCGGCAACTCCTCTTCAGAATGCTCAGGTTCCATCTCCTCTGCCGCTGGTTCTCCTTCGATACAAGGCTTGAGGCGGTTCCTGTGGACGATTTGGGAACCTTTTCCGTCTCTGGAGACTTGATAGATGTGGGCTGCAGCATTGGGGATGGCAGTAATGGTATAGGGAATCCTTTCCCATTTGCTGTCCAACTTGCTGGTCCGGTGGTTGTTTTTTAACCACACCTTGTCTCCGAGGGCCAGAGGTTCCGCATGGGCAGCCTGATCATAGTCCTTTTGCTGCCTCTCCCGAACAATCTCCATTCGTCCCTGGACGATGTCCTTAGCATTGAGGAGACGCCTTTGGTGCTCCACTACCCAATCAGTCCTGGGCAGTGGGTTGATCACATCCGGCACTTGCACCCCCAGGGAGTGATCCGCAGGTAATCTCCCTTGTCGACCAAACATTAGATAGAATGGGGTGTAACCGGTGGAACAATGGATGGTATTGTTATAAGTGTACATGAGCTGCG
Source organism: Bufo gargarizans (assembly GCF_014858855.1). Classification (NCBI taxonomy): domain Eukaryota; kingdom Metazoa; phylum Chordata; class Amphibia; order Anura; family Bufonidae; genus Bufo; species Bufo gargarizans. The sequence goes on along the minus strand of NW_025334055.1, from coordinate 443 downwards.
GCAACAGAGTAGGCCAATCACCCCTTGTCTCAGGGGGTACCGCTCTCAGCATTTCAATGAGAGTCTTATTCATTTTCTCACAGAGTCCGTTACCTTGCGGATGATAGGCGGTGGTCCGGACCTTCTGACAGTTGTGTAGCAGGCACATCTCATGGAACAGCTGTGACTCAAACGCAGACCCTTGGTCGGTGAGGATCCTTTCTGGGCAGCTGTAGGGCAGCAGGAAATGCTTCCAGAACGCCTCCGCTGTAGTCTTGGCTGTCAGGTCTTTCACAGGCACTGCTACGACAAACTTGGTAAAGTGATCAATTATAGTCATGGCATACGTATACCCTGAGCGACTCGGCTCCAACTTTACGTGATCAATGGCAACAAGTTCTAACGGAGTCTTACTTACGATAGGATGGAGAGGCGCCCTCTGGTCATGGCATTCAGTTCGCCCC